>NW_027252955.1:622500-800419 GCF_044704955.1 Pristiophorus japonicus | reverse complement strand
TGTGGGGCAGGCAGCGTGTGTGGGGCAGGCAGCGTGTGTTGGACAGGCAGCGTATGGGGCAGGCAGTGTGTGGGACAGGCAGCGTGTGTGGGACAGGCAGCGTGTGTAGAACAGGCAGCATGTGTGGGACAGGCAGTGCATGTGGAACAGGCAGTGCGTGTGTGACAGGCAGTGTGGGTGGGACAGGCAATGTGTGTGGAATAGGCAGTGAGTGTGACATGTGTTTGTGGGACAGGCAATGTGTGTAGAATAGGCAGTGAGTGTGACAGACAGTGTTTGTGGGGCAGGCAGTGCGTGTGAGACTGACAGTATGTGTGGGACAGGCAGTGTGAGTGGGACAGGCAGTGTATGTGACAGGTAGTGGTGTATGGGGCAGACAATGTGTGTCGGACAGGCAGTGTGTGTGGGACAGTCCAGTGTGTGGGACAGGCAGTGTGTGGGACATGCAGTGTGTGGGACATGCAGTATGTGGGACTGGCAGTGCGTGTGGGACAGGCAGTGCGTGTGGGACAGGCGGTGTGTGGGACTGGCAGAGTGTGTGGAACAGGCAGAGTGTGTGGAACAGGCAGAGTGTGTGAGACAGGCAGAGTGTGTGAGACAGGCAGTGTGTGAGACAGGCAGTGTGTGTGGGTCAGGCAGCGTGTGAGGGGCAGACAGCGTTTGTGGGGCAGGCAGCGTGTGTGGGACAGGCAGCGTGTGTGGAACAGACAGGGTGTGTAGAACATGCAGTGTGTGGTACAGGCGGTGTGTGTGGGACAGGCAGTGAGTGTGACAGGCAGTGTGTGTGGGACAGGCAGTGTTTGTGGGGCAGGCAGTGCATGTGAGACAGATAGTGCGAGTGGGACAGGCAGCGTGTGTGGGACAGGCAGCGTGTGTGGGACAGGCAGCGTGTGTAGAACAGGCAGCGTGTGTGGGACAGGCAGCGTGTGTGGGACAGGTAGTGCATGTGGAACAGGCAGTGCGTGTGCGACAGGCAGTGTGGGTGGGACAGGCAATGTGTGTGGAACAGGCAGTTAGTGTGACATGTGTTTGTGGGACAGGCAGTGTGTGTAGAATAGGCAGTGAGTGTGACAGGCAGTGTTTGTGGGGCAGGCAGTGCGTGTGAGACAGACAGTATGTGTGGGACAGGCAATGTATGTGACAGGTAGTGTGTATGGGGCAGACAATGTGTGTCGGACAGGCAGTGTGTGTGGGACAGGCAGTGTGTGTGGGACAGGCCAGTGTGTGGGACAGGCAGTGTGTGGGACTGGCAGTGCGTGTGGGACAGGCAGTGCTAGTGGGACAGGCAGTGCGTGTGGGACAGGCGGTGTGTGGGACAGGCAGAGTTTGTGGAACAGGCAGAGTGTGTGGAACAGGCAGAGTGTGTGAGACAGGCAGAGTGTGTGAGACAGGCAGAGTGAGTGAGACAGGCAGTGTGTGTGGGTCAGGCAGCGTGTGAGGGGCAGACAGCGTGTGTGGGACAGGCAGCGTGTGTGGAACAGACAGGGTGTGTAGAACATGCAGTGTGTGGGACAGGCAGTGTGTGTGTGACAGGCAGTGCGTGTGCGACAGGCAGTGAGTGTGACAGGCAGTGTGTGTGGGACAGGCAGTGTGTGTGGAACAGGCAGTGTTTGTGGGGCAGGCAGTGCATGTGAGACAGATAGTGCGAGTGGGACAGGCAGCGTGTGTGGGACAGGCAGCGTGTGTGGGGCAGGCAGCATGTGTAGGACAGGCAGCGTTTGTGGGACAGGCAGCGTGTGGGACAGGCAGCGTGTGGGGCAGGCAGTGTGTGTAGGACAGGCAGTTTGTGGGACAGGCAACGTGTGTGGGACAGGCAGTGCATGTGGAACAGGCAGTGCATGTGCGACAGGCAGTGTGGGTGGGACAGGCAATGTGTGTGGAACAAGCAGTGAGTGTGACATGTGTTTGTGGGGCAGGCAGTGCGTGTGAGACTGACAGTATGTGTGGGACAGGCAGTGTGAGTGGGACAGGCAGTGTATGTGACAGGTAGTGGTGTATGGGGCAGACAATGTGTGTCGGACAGGCAGTGTGTGTGGGACAGTCCAGTGTGTGGGACAGGCAGTGTGTGGGACATGCAGTGTGTGGGACATGCAGTATGTGGGACTGGCAGTGCGTGTGGGACAGGCAGTGTGTGTGGGACAGGCGGTGTGTGGGACTGGCAGAGTGTGTGGAACAGGCAGAGTGTGTGGAACAGGCAGAGTGTGTGAGACAGGCAGAGTGTGTGAGACAGGCAGTGTGTGTGGGTCAGGCAGCGTGTGAGGGGCAGACAGCGTTTGTGGGGCAGGCAGCGTGTGTGGGACAGGCAGCGTGTGTGGAACAGACAGGGTGTGTAGAACATGCAGTGTGTGGTACAGGCGGTGTGTGTGGGACAGGCAGTGAGTGTGACAGGCAGTGTGTGTGGGACAGGCAGTGTTTGTGGGGCAGGCAGTGCATGTGAGACAGATAGTGCGAGTGGGACAGGCAGCGTGTGTGGGACAGGCAGCGTGTGGGGCAGGCAGTGTGTGGGACAGGCAGCGTGTGTGGGACAGGCAGCGTGTGTAGAACAGGCAGCGTGTGTGTGACAGGTAGTGCATGTGGAACAGGCAGTGCGTGTGCGACAGGCAGTGTGGGTGGGACAGGCAATGTGTGTGGAACAGGCAGTTAGTGTGACATGTGTTTGTGGGACAGGCAGTGTGTGTAGAATAGGCAGTGAGTGTGACAGGCAGTGTTTGTGGGGCAGGCAGTGCGTGTGAGACAGACAGTATGTGTGGGACAGGCAATGTGAGTGGGACAGGCAATGTATGTGACAGGTAGTGTGTATGGGGCAGACAATGTGTGTCGGACAGGCAGTGTGTGTGGGACAGGCAGTGTGTGTGGGACAGGTAGTGTGTGTGGGACATGCAGTGTGTGGGACATGCAGTATGTGGGACTGGCAGTGCGTGTGGGACAGGCAGTGTGTGGGACAGGCGGTGTGTGTAGGTCAGGCAGAGTTTGAGGAACAGGCAGTGTGTGTGGAACAGGCAGAGTGTGTAGAACAGGCAGAGTGTGTGAGACAGGCAGAGTGTGTGAGACAGGCAGAGGGTGTGGAACATGCAGTGAGTATGACAGGCAGTGTGTGTGGGACAGGCAGTGTGTGTGGGACAGGCAGTGTGTGTGGGACAGGCAGTGTGTGTGGGAAAGGCAGTATGTGTGGAACAGGCAGTGTGTGTGACAGGTAGTGTGTGTAGGACAGGCAGTGTGTGGGACAGTCAGTGTGTGTAGGACAAGCAGCGTGTGTGGAACAGGCAGTGTGTGGGCCAGGCAGTGTGTGTGACAGGTAGTGCATGTGGGACAGGCAGTGCGTGTGGAACAGGCAGTATGTGTGGGACAGGCAGTGTGTGTGGAACAGGCAGTGAGTATGATAGGTAGTATGTGTGGGAGAGGCAGTATGTGTGGAACAGGCAGTGAGTGTGAGAGGCAGTGTGTATGGTACAGGCAGGGTGTGTGTAAAAGGCAGTGCGTGGAACAGGCAAAGTCTGCGACAGCCAGTGTGTGTGGTACAGGCAGTGTGTGTGGGACAGGCAGTGTGTGTGGAACAGGCAGTGTGTGTGAGACAGGCAGTGTGTGTGGCCAAGCAGTGTGTGTGTGAGACAGGCAGCGTGTGTGAGACAGGCAGTGTGTGTGGGACAGGCTGTGCGTGAGACAGGCGGTGCGAGTGGGACAGGCAGCGTGTGTGGGACAGGCAGCGTGTGTGGGACAGGCAGCGTGTGTAGAACAGGCAGCGTGTGTGGGACAGGCAGCGTGTGTGGGACAGGTAGTGCATGTGGAACAGGCAGTGCGTGTGCGACAGGCAGTGTGGGTGGGACAGGCAATGTGTGTGGAACAGGCAGTTAGTGTGACATGTGTTTGTGGGACAGGCAGTGTGTGTAGAATAGGCAGTGAGTGTGACAGGCAGTGTTTGTGGGGCAGGCAGTGCGTGTGAGACAGACAGTATGTGTGGGACAGGCAATGTATGTGACAGGTAGTGTGTATGGGGCAGACAATGTGTGTCGGACAGGCAGTGTGTGTGGGACAGGCAGTGTGTGTGGGACAGGCCAGTGTGTGGGACAGGCAGTGTGTGGGACTGGCAGTGCGTGTGGGACAGGCAGTGCTAGTGGGACAGGCAGTGCGTGTGGGACAGGCGGTGTGTGGGACAGGCAGAGTTTGTGGAACAGGCAGAGTGTGTGGAACAGGCAGAGTGTGTGAGACAGGCAGAGTGTGTGAGACAGGCAGAGTGAGTGAGACAGGCAGTGTGTGTGGGTCAGGCAGCGTGTGAGGGGCAGACAGCGTGTGTGGGACAGGCAGCGTGTGTGGAACAGACAGGGTGTGTAGAACATGCAGTGTGTGGGACAGGCAGTGTGTGTGTGACAGGCAGTGCGTGTGCGACAGGCAGTGAGTGTGACAGGCAGTGTGTGTGGGACAGGCAGTGTGTGTGGAACAGGCAGTGTTTGTGGGGCAGGCAGTGCATGTGAGACAGATAGTGCGAGTGGGACAGGCAGCGTGTGTGGGACAGGCAGCGTGTGTGGGGCAGGCAGCATGTGTAGGACAGGCAGCGTTTGTGGGACAGGCAGCGTGTGGGACAGGCAGCGTGTGGGGCAGGCAGTGTGTGTAGGACAGGCAGTTTGTGGGACAGGCAACGTGTGTGGGACAGGCAGTGCATGTGGAACAGGCAGTGCATGTGCGACAGGCAGTGTGGGTGGGACAGGCAATGTGTGTGGAACAAGCAGTGAGTGTGACATGTGTTTGTGGGGCAGGCAGTGCGTGTGAGACTGACAGTATGTGTGGGACAGGCAGTGTGAGTGGGACAGGCAGTGTATGTGACAGGTAGTGGTGTATGGGGCAGACAATGTGTGTCGGACAGGCAGTGTGTGTGGGACAGTCCAGTGTGTGGGACAGGCAGTGTGTGGGACATGCAGTGTGTGGGACATGCAGTATGTGGGACTGGCAGTGCGTGTGGGACAGGCAGTGTGTGTGGGACAGGCGGTGTGTGGGACTGGCAGAGTGTGTGGAACAGGCAGAGTGTGTGGAACAGGCAGAGTGTGTGAGACAGGCAGAGTGTGTGAGACAGGCAGTGTGTGTGGGTCAGGCAGCGTGTGAGGGGCAGACAGCGTTTGTGGGGCAGGCAGCGTGTGTGGGACAGGCAGCGTGTGTGGAACAGACAGGGTGTGTAGAACATGCAGTGTGTGGTACAGGCGGTGTGTGTGGGACAGGCAGTGAGTGTGACAGGCAGTGTGTGTGGGACAGGCAGTGTTTGTGGGGCAGGCAGTGCATGTGAGACAGATAGTGCGAGTGGGACAGGCAGCGTGTGTGGGACAGGCAGCGTGTGGGGCAGGCAGTGTGTGGGACAGGCAGCGTGTGTGGGACAGGCAGCGTGTGTAGAACAGGCAGCGTGTGTGTGACAGGTAGTGCATGTGGAACAGGCAGTGCGTGTGCGACAGGCAGTGTGGGTGGGACAGGCAATGTGTGTGGAACAGGCAGTTAGTGTGACATGTGTTTGTGGGACAGGCAGTGTGTGTAGAATAGGCAGTGAGTGTGACAGGCAGTGTTTGTGGGGCAGGCAGTGCGTGTGAGACAGACAGTATGTGTGGGACAGGCAATGTGAGTGGGACAGGCAATGTATGTGACAGGTAGTGTGTATGGGGCAGACAATGTGTGTCGGACAGGCAGTGTGTGTGGGACAGGCAGTGTGTGTGGGACAGGTAGTGTGTGTGGGACATGCAGTGTGTGGGACATGCAGTATGTGGGACTGGCAGTGCGTGTGGGACAGGCAGTGTGTGGGACAGGCGGTGTGTGTAGGTCAGGCAGAGTTTGAGGAACAGGCAGTGTGTGTGGAACAGGCAGAGTGTGTAGAACAGGCAGAGTGTGTGAGACAGGCAGAGTGTGTGAGACAGGCAGAGGGTGTGGAACATGCAGTGAGTATGACAGGCAGTGTGTGTGGGACAGGCAGTGTGTGTGGGACAGGCAGTGTGTGTGGGACAGGCAGTGTGTGTGGGAAAGGCAGTATGTGTGGAACAGGCAGTGTGTGTGACAGGTAGTGTGTGTAGGACAGGCAGTGTGTGGGACAGTCAGTGTGTGTAGGACAAGCAGCGTGTGTGGAACAGGCAGTGTGTGGGCCAGGCAGTGTGTGTGACAGGTAGTGCATGTGGGACAGGCAGTGCGTGTGGAACAGGCAGTATGTGTGGGACAGGCAGTGTGTGTGGAACAGGCAGTGAGTATGATAGGTAGTATGTGTGGGAGAGGCAGTATGTGTGGAACAGGCAGTGAGTGTGAGAGGCAGTGTGTATGGTACAGGCAGGGTGTGTGTAAAAGGCAGTGCGTGGAACAGGCAAAGTCTGCGACAGCCAGTGTGTGTGGTACAGGCAGTGTGTGTGGGACAGGCAGTGTGTGTGGAACAGGCAGTGTGTGTGAGACAGGCAGTGTGTGTGGCCAAGCAGTGTGTGTGTGAGACAGGCAGCGTGTGTGAGACAGGCAGTGTGTGTGGGACAGGCTGTGCGTGAGACAGGCGGTGTGTGTGGGACAGGCAGCGTGTGTGGAACAGGCAGCGTGTGTGGGGCAGGCAGCGTGTGTAGGACAGGCAGTGTGTGGGACAGGCAGCGTGTGTGGGACAGGCAGTGTGTGTGGGACAGGCAGTGAGTATGATAGGTAGTATGTGGGAGAGGCAGTATGTGTGGAACAGGCAGTGAGTTTGAGAGGCAGTGTGTGTGGGGCAGGCAGTGCATGTGGAACCAGCAGTGCGTGGAACAAGCAAAGTCTGTGACAGCCAGTGTGTATGGTACAGGCAGGGTGTGTGGAAAAGGCAGTGCGTGGAACAGGCAAAGTCTGCGACAGCCAGTGTGTGTGGTACAGGCAGTGTGTGTAGGACAGGCAGTGTCTGTGGGACAGGCAGTGTGTGTGGGACAGGCAGTGTGTGTGGGACATGCAGTGTGTGTGGGACAGGCAGTGTGTGTGGAACAGGCAGTGCGTGAGACAGGCGGTGTGTGTGGGACAGGCGGCGTGTGTGGGGCAGGCAGCGTGTGTGGGGCAGGCAGCGTGTGTTGGACAGGCAGCGTATGGGGCAGGCAGTGTGTGGGACAGGCAGCGTGTGTGGGACAGGCAGCGTGTGTAGAACAGGCAGCATGTGTGGGACAGGCAGTGCATGTGGAACAGGCAGTGCGTGTGCGACAGGCAGTGTGGGTGGGACAGGCAATGTGTGTGGAATAGGCAGTGAGTGTGACATGTGTTTGTGGGACAGGCAGTGTGTGTAGAATAGGCAGTGAGTGTGACAGACAGTGTTTGTGGGGCAGGCAGTGCGTGTGAGACTGACAGTATGTGTGGGACAGGCAGTGTGAGTGGGACAGGCAGTGTATGTGACAGGTAGTGGTGTATGGGGCAGACAATGTGTGTCGGACAGGCAGTGTGTGTGGGACATGCAGTGTGTGGGACATGCAGTGTGTGGGACATGCAGTATGTGGGACTGGCAGTGCGTGTGGGACAGGCAGTGCGTGTGGGACAGGCGGTGTGTGGGACTGGCAGAGTGTGTGGAACAGGCAGAGTGTGTGGAACAGGCAGAGTGTGTGAGACAGGCAGAGTGTGTGAGACAGGCAGTGTGTGAGACAGGCAGTGTGTGTGGGTCAGGCAGCGTGTGAGGGGCAGACAGCGTTTGTGGGGCAGGCAGCGTGTGTGGGACAGGCAGCGTGTGTGGAACAGACAGGGTGTGTAGAACATGCAGTGTGTGGTACAGGCGGTGTGTGTGGGACAGGCAGTGAGTGTGACAGGCAGTGTGTGTGGGACAGGCAGTGTTTGTGGGGCAGGCAGTGCATGTGAGACAGATAGTGCGAGTGGGACAGGCAGCGTGTGTGGGACAGGCAGCGTGTGTGGGACAGGCAGCGTGTGTAGAACAGGCAGCGTGTGTGGGACAGGCAGCGTGTGTGGGACAGGTAGTGCATGTGGAACAGGCAGTGCGTGTGCGACAGGCAGTGTGGGTGGGACAGGCAATGTGTGTGGAACAGGCAGTTAGTGTGACATGTGTTTGTGGGACAGGCAGTGTGTGTAGAATAGGCAGTGAGTGTGACAGGCAGTGTTTGTGGGGCAGGCAGTGCGTGTGAGACAGACAGTATGTGTGGGACAGGCAATGTATGTGACAGGTAGTGTGTATGGGGCAGACAATGTGTGTCGGACAGGCAGTGTGTGTGGGACAGGCAGTGTGTGTGGGACAGGCCAGTGTGTGGGACAGGCAGTGTGTGGGACTGGCAGTGCGTGTGGGACAGGCAGTGCTAGTGGGACAGGCAGTGCGTGTGGGACAGGCGGTGTGTGGGACAGGCAGAGTTTGTGGAACAGGCAGAGTGTGTGGAACAGGCAGAGTGTGTGAGACAGGCAGAGTGTGTGAGACAGGCAGAGTGAGTGAGACAGGCAGTGTGTGTGGGTCAGGCAGCGTGTGAGGGGCAGACAGCGTTTGTGGGGCAGGCAGCGTGTGTGGGACAGGCAGCGTGTGTGGAACAGACAGGGTGTGTAGAACATGCAGTGTGTGGGACAGGCAGTGTGTGTGTGACAGGCAGTGCGTGTGCGACAGGCAGTGAGTGTGACAGGCAGTGTGTGTGGGACAGGCAGTGTGTGTGGAACAGGCAGTGTTTGTGGGGCAGGCAGTGCATGTGAGACAGATAGTGCGAGTGGGACAGGCAGCGTGTGTGGGACAGGCAGCGTGTGTGGGGCAGGCAGCATGTGTAGGACAGGCAGCGTTTGTGGGACAGGCAGCGTGTGGGACAGGCAGCGTGTGGGGCAGGCAGTGTGTGTAGGACAGGCAGTTTGTGGGACAGGCAACGTGTGTGGGACAGGCAGTGCATGTGGAACAGGCAGTGCATGTGCGACAGGCAGTGTGGGTGGGACAGGCAATGTGTGTGGAACAAGCAGTGAGTGTGACATGTGTTTGTGGGACAGGCAGTATGTGTAGAATAGGCAGTGAGTGTGACAGGCAGTGTTTGTGGGGCAGGCAGTGCGTGTGAGACAGACAGTGTGTGTGGGACAGGCAGTGTGAGTGGGACAGGCAGTGTATGTGACAGGTAGTGTGTATGGGGCAGACAATGTGTGTGGGACAGGCAGTGTGTGTGGGACAGGCCAGTGTGTGGGACAGGCAGTGTGTGTGGGACATGCAGTGTGTGGGACATGCAGTATGTGGGACTGGCAGTGCGTGTGGGACAGGCAGTGTGTGGGACAGGCGGTGTGTGTAGGACAGGCAGAGTTTGAGGAACAGGCAGTGTGTGTGGAACAGGCAGAGTGTGTGGAACAGGCAGAGTGTGTGAGACAGGCAGAGTGTGTGAGACAGGCAGAGGGTGTGGAACATGCAGTGAGTATGACAGGCAGTGTGTGTGGGACAGGCAATGTGTGTGGGACAGGCAGTGTGTGTGGGAAAGGCAGTATGTGTGGAACAGGCAGTGTGTGTGACAGGTAGTGTGTGTAGGACAGGCAGTGTGTGGGACAGTCAGTGTGTGTAGGACAAGCAGCGTGTGTGGAAAAGGCAGTGTGTGGGCCAGGCAGTGTGTGTGACAGGTAGTGCGTGTGGGACAGGCAGTGCGTGTGGAACAGGCAGTATGTGTGGGACAGGCAGTGTGTGTGGAACAGGCAGTGAGTATGATAGGTAGTATGTGTGGGACAGGCAGTATGTGTGGAACAGGCAGTGAGTATGATAGGTAGTATGTGTGGGAGAGGCAGTATGTGTGGAACAGGCAGTGAGTGTGAGAGGCAGTGTGTATGGTACAGGCAGGGTGTGTGTAAAAGGCAGTGCGTGGAACAGGCAAAGTCTGCGACAGCCAGTGTGTGTGGTACAGGCAGTGTGTGTGGGACAGGCAGTGTGTGTGGGACAGGCAGTGTGTGTGAGGCAGGCAGTGTATGTGAGACAGGCAGTGTGTGTGGGCAAGCAGTGTGTGTGTGAGACAGGCAGCGTGTGTGGGACAGGCAGTGTGTGTGGGACATGCAGTGTGTGTGGGACATGCAGTGTGTGAGACAGGCAGTGTGTGTGGGACAGGCAGTGTGTGTGGGACAGGCTGTGCGTGAGACAGGCGGTGTGTGTGGGACAGGCGGTGTGTGTGGGACAGGCAGCGTGTGTGGAACAGGCAGCGTGCGTGGAACAGGCAGCGTGTGTGGGGCAGGCAGCGTGTGTAGGACAGGCAGTGTGTGGGACAGGCAGCGTGTGTGGGACAGGCAGTGAGTATGATAGGTAGTATGTGGGAGAGGCAGTATGTGTGGAACAGGCAGTGAGTGTGAGAGGCAGTGTGTGTGGGGCAGGCAGTGCATGTGGAACCGGTAGTGCGTGTAACAAGCAAAGTCTGTGACAGCCAGTGTGTATGGTACAGGCAGGGTGTGTGGAAAAGGCAGTGCGTGGAACAGGCAAAGTCTGCGACAGCCAGTGTGTGTGGTACAGGCAGTGTGTGTAGACAGGCAGTGTGTGTGGGGCAGGCAGTGCATGTGGAACCGGTAGTGCGTGTAACAAGCAAAGTCTGTGACAGCCAGTGTGTATGGTACAGGCAGGGTGTGTGGAAAAGGCAGTGCGTGGAACAGGCAAAGTCTGCGACAGCCAGTGTGTGTGGTACAGGCAGTGTGTGTAGACAGGCAGTGTCTGTGGGACAGGCAGTGTGTGTGGGACAGGCAGCGTGTGGGACTGGCAGAGTGTGTGGAACAGGCAGAGTGTGTGGAACAGGCAGAGTGTGTGAGACAGGCAGAGTGTGTGAGACAGGCAGAGTGTGTGAGACAGGCAGTGTGTGTGGGTCAGGCAGCGTGTGAGGGGCAGACAGCGTTTGTGGGGCAGGCAGCGTGTGTGGGGCAGGCAGCGTGTGTAGGACAGGCAGTGTGTGGGACAGGCAGCGTGTGTGGGACAGGCAGTGTGTGTGGGACAGGCAGTGAGTATGATAGGTAGTATGTGGGAGAGGCAGTATGTGTGGAACAGGCAGTGAGTGTGAGAGGCAGTGTGTGTGGGACAGGCAGTTTGTGTGGGACAGGCAGTGTGTGTGGGACAGGCAGTGTGTGTGGAACAGGCAGTGCGTGAGACAGGAGGTGTGTGTGGGAGAGGCGGTGTGTGTGGGGCAGGCAGCGTATGGGGCAGGCAGTGTGTGGGACAGGCAGCGTGTGTGGGACAGGCAGCGTGTGTAGAACAGGCAGCGTGTGTGGGACAGGCAGTGCATGTGGAACAGGCAGTGCGTGTGCGACAGGCAGTGTGGGTGGGACAGGCAATGTGTGTGGAACAGGCAGTGAGTGTGACACGTGTTTGTGGGACAGGCAGTGTGTGTAGAATAGGCAGTGAGTGTGACAGGCAGTGTTTGTGGGGCAGGCAGTGCGTGTGAGACAGACAGTATGTGTGGGATAGGCAGTGTGAGTGGGACAGGCAGTGTATGTGACAGGTAGTGGTGTATGGGCAGACAATGTGTGTCGGACAGGCAGTGTGTGTGGGACAGGCAGTGTGTGTGGGACAGTCCAGTGTGTGGGACATGCAGTGTGTGGGACTGGCAGTGCGTGTGGGACAGGCAGTGCGTGTGGGACAGGCAGTGCGTGTGGGACAGGCGGTGTGTGGGATGGGAGAGTGTGTGGAACAGGCAGAGTGTGTGGAACAGGCAGAGTGTGTGAGACAGACAGAGTGTGTGAGACAGGCAGAGAGTGTGAGACAGGCAGTGTGTGTGGGTCAGGCAGCGTGTGAGGGGCAGACAGCGTTTGTGGGGCAGGCAGCGTGTGTGGGACAGGCAGCGTGTGTGGAACAGACAGGGTGTGTAGAACATGCAGTGTGTGGTACAGGCGGTGTGTGTGGGACAGGCAGTGCGTGTGCGACAGGCAGTGAGTGTGACAGGCAGTGTGTGTGGGACAGGCAGTGTTTGTGGGGCAGGCAGTGCATGTGAGACAGACAGTGCGAGTGGGACAGGCAGCGTGTGTGGGACAGGCAGCGTGTGTGGGGCAGGCAGCGTGTGTAGGACAGGCAGCGTTTGTGGGACAGGCAGCGTGTGGGACAGGCAGCGTGTGGGGCAGGCAGTGTGTGTAGTATAGGTAGTGTGTGGGACAGGCAGCGTGTGTGGGACAGGCAGCGTGTGTGGGACAGGCAGCGCATGTGGAACAGGCAGTGCGTGTGCGACAGGCAGTGTGGGTGGGACAGGCAATGTGTGTGGAACAGGCAGTGAGTCTGACATGTGTTTGTGGGACAGGCAGAATGTGTAGAATAGGCAGTGAGTGTGACAGGCAGTGTTTGTGGGGCAGGCAGTGCGTGTGAGACAGACAGTGTGTGTGGGACAGGCAGTGTGAGTGGGACAGGCAGTGTATGTGACAGGTAATGTGTATGGGGCAGACAATGTGTGTGGGACAGGCAGTGTGTGTGGGACAGGCAGTGTGTGTGGGACAGGCCAGTGTGTGGGACAGGCAGTGTGTGTGGGACATGCAGTGTGTGGGACATGCAGTATGTGGGACTGGCAGTGCGTGTGGGACAGGCAGTGCGTGTGGGACAGGCGGTGTGTGTAGGACAGGCAGAGTTTGAGGAACAGGCAGAGTGTGTGAGACAGGCAGAGTGTGTGAGACAGGCAGAGTGTGTGAGACAGGCAGTGTGTGTAGGACAGGCAGTGTGTGTGGGGCAGGCAGTGTGTGTGGGGCAGGCAGTGTGTGTGGGGCAGGCAGTGTGTGTGGGTCAGGCAGTGTGTGAGGGGCAGACAGCGTGTGTGGGGCAGGCAGCGTGTGTGGGACAGGCAGCGTGTGTGGAACAGGCAGGGTGTGTAGAACATGCAGTGTGTGGTACAGGCAGTGTGTGTGGGACAGGCAGTGTGTGCGGGACAGGCATTGCGAGTGGGACAGGCAGTGTGTGTGACAGGTAGTGTGTGTGGGGCAGGCAGTGCGTGGGGAACAGGCAGTGTGTGTGACAGGTAGTGTGTGTGGGGCAGCCAGTGTGTGTGGGACAGGCAGTGTGTAGGACAGGCAGTGTGTGGGACAGGCAGTGTGTGTAGGACAGGCAGCTTGTGTGGAAGAGGAAGTGTGTGTGGGACAGGCAGTGTGTGTGGGACAGGCAGTGTGTGTAGACAGGCAGTGTCTGTGGGACAGGCAGTGTGTGTGGGACAGGCAGCGTGTGGGACAGGCAGTATGTGTGGGCCAGGCAGTGTGTGTGGGCAAGCAGTGTGTGTGTGGGACAGGCAGTGTGTGTGGGACAGGCAGTGTGTGTGGGACAGGCAGTGTGTGTGGGACATGCAGTGTGTGTGGGACAGGCAGTGTGTGTGGAACAGGCAGTGCGTGAGACAGGCGGTGTGTGTGGGACAGGCGGCGTGTGTGGGGCAGGCAGCGTGTGTGGGGCAGGCAGCGTGTGTTGGACAGGCAGCGTATGGGGCAGGCAGTGTGTGGGACAGGCAGCGTGTGTGGGACAGGCAGCGTGTGTAGAACAGGCAGCATGTGTGGGACAGGCAGTGCATGTGGAACAGGCAGTGCGTGTGTGACAGGCAGTGTGGGTGGGACAGGCAATGTGTGTGGAATAGGCAGTGAGTGTGACATGTGTTTGTGGGACAGGCAATGTGTGTAGAATAGGCAGTGAGTGTGACAGACAGTGTTTGTGGGGCAGGCAGTGCGTGTGAGACTGACAGTATGTGTGGGACAGGCAGTGTGAGTGGGACAGGCAGTGTATGTGACAGGTAGTGGTGTATGGGGCAGACAATGTGTGTCGGACAGGCAGTGTGTGTGGGACAGTCCAGTGTGTGGGACAGGCAGTGTGTGGGACATGCAGTGTGTGGGACATGCAGTATGTGGGACTGGCAGTGCGTGTGGGACAGGCAGTGCGTGTGGGACAGGCGGTGTGTGGGACTGGCAGAGTGTGTGGAACAGGCAGAGTGTGTGGAACAGGCAGAGTGTGTGAGACAGGCAGAGTGTGTGAGACAGGCAGTGTGTGAGACAGGCAGTGTGTGTGGGTCAGGCAGCGTGTGAGGGGCAGACAGCGTTTGTGGGGCAGGCAGCGTGTGTGGGACAGGCAGCGTGTGTGGAACAGACAGGGTGTGTAGAACATGCAGTGTGTGGTACAGGCGGTGTGTGTGGGACAGGCAGTGAGTGTGACAGGCAGTGTGTGTGGGACAGGCAGTGTTTGTGGGGCAGGCAGTGCATGTGAGACAGATAGTGCGAGTGGGACAGGCAGCGTGTGTGGGACAGGCAGCGTGTGTGGGACAGGCAGCGTGTGTAGAACAGGCAGCGTGTGTGGGACAGGCAGCGTGTGTGGGACAGGTAGTGCATGTGGAACAGGCAGTGCGTGTGCGACAGGCAGTGTGGGTGGGACAGGCAATGTGTGTGGAACAGGCAGTTAGTGTGACATGTGTTTGTGGGACAGGCAGTGTGTGTAGAATAGGCAGTGAGTGTGACAGGCAGTGTTTGTGGGGCAGGCAGTGCGTGTGAGACAGACAGTATGTGTGGGACAGGCAATGTATGTGACAGGTAGTGTGTATGGGGCAGACAATGTGTGTCGGACAGGCAGTGTGTGTGGGACAGGCAGTGTGTGTGGGACAGGCCAGTGTGTGGGACAGGCAGTGTGTGGGACTGGCAGTGCGTGTGGGACAGGCAGTGCTAGTGGGACAGGCAGTGCGTGTGGGACAGGCGGTGTGTGGGACAGGCAGAGTTTGTGGAACAGGCAGAGTGTGTGGAACAGGCAGAGTGTGTGAGACAGGCAGAGTGTGTGAGACAGGCAGAGTGAGTGAGACAGGCAGTGTGTGTGGGTCAGGCAGCGTGTGAGGGGCAGACAGCGTGTGTGGGACAGGCAGCGTGTGTGGAACAGACAGGGTGTGTAGAACATGCAGTGTGTGGGACAGGCAGTGTGTGTGTGACAGGCAGTGCGTG
This sequence comes from Pristiophorus japonicus, assembly GCF_044704955.1. Taxonomy (NCBI): domain Eukaryota; kingdom Metazoa; phylum Chordata; class Chondrichthyes; family Pristiophoridae; genus Pristiophorus; species Pristiophorus japonicus. Next base: position 785,623 of record NW_027252955.1, on the reverse strand, counting down.
TGCGACAGGCAGTGAGTGTGACAGGCAGTGTGTGTGGGACAGGCAGTGTGTGTGGAACAGGCAGTGTTTGTGGGGCAGGCAGTGCATGTGAGACAGATAGTGCGAGTGGGACAGGCAGCGTGTGTGGGACAGGCAGCGTGTGTGGGGCAGGCAGCATGTGTAGGACAGGCAGCGTTTGTGGGACAGGCAGCGTGTGGGACAGGCAGCGTGTGGGGCAGGCAGTGTGTGTAGGACAGGCAGTTTGTGGGACAGGCAACGTGTGTGGGACAGGCAGTGCATGTGGAACAGGCAGTGCATGTGCGACAGGCAGTGTGGGTGGGACAGGCAATGTGTGTGGAACAAGCAGTGAGTGTGACATGTGTTTGTGGGACAGGCAGTATGTGTAGAATAGGCAGTGAGTGTGACAGGCAGTGTTTGTGGGGCAGGCAGTGCGTGTGAGACAGACAGTGTGTGTGGGACAGGCAGTGTGAGTGGGACAGGCAGTGTATGTGACAGGTAGTGTGTATGGGGCAGACAATGTGTGTGGGACAGGCAGTGTGTGTGGGACAGGCAGTGTGTGTGGGACAGGCCAGTGTGTGGGACATGCAGTGTGTGGGACATGCAGTATGTGGGACTGGCAGTGCGTGTGGGACAGGCAGTGTGTGGGACAGGCGGTGTGTGTAGGACAGGCAGAGTTTGAGGAACAGGCAGTGTGTGTGGAACAGGCAGAGTGTGTGGAACAGGCAGAGTGTGTGAGACAGGCAGAGTGTGTGAGACAGGCAGAGGGTGTGGAACATGCAGTGAGTATGACAGGCAGTGTGTGTGGGACAGGCAATGTGTGTGGGACAGGCAGTGTGTGTGGGAAAAGCAGTATGTGTGGAACAGGCAGTGTGTGTGACAGGTAGTGTGTGTAGGACAGGCAGTGTGTGGGACAGTCAGTGTGTGTAGGACAAGCAGCGTGTGTGGAAAAGGCAGTGTGTGGGCCAGGCAGTGTGTGTGACAGGTAGTGCGTGTGGGACAGGCAGTGCGTGTGGAACAGGCAGTATGTGTGGGACAGGCAGTGTGTGTGGAACAGGCAGTGAGTATGATAGGTAGTATGTGTGGGACAGGCAGTATGTGTGGAACAGGCAGTGAGTATGATAGGTAGTATGTGTGGGAGAGGCAGTATGTGTGGAACAGGCAGTGAGTGTGAGAGGCAGTGTGTATGGTACAGGCAGGGTGTGTGTAAAAGGCAGTGCGTGGAACAGGCAAAGTCTGCGACAGCCAGTGTGTGTGGTACAGGCAGTGTGTGTGGGACAGGCAGTGTGTGTGGGACAGGCAGTGTGTGTGAGGCAGGCAGTGTATGTGAGACAGGCAGTGTGTGTGGGCAAGCAGTGTGTGTGTGAGACAGGCAGCGTGTGTGGGACAGGCAGTGTGTGTGGGACATGCAGTGTGTGTGGGACATGCAGTGTGTGAGACAGGCAGTGTGTGTGGGACAGGCAGTGTGTGTGGGACAGGCTGTGCGTGAGACAGGCGGTGTGTGTGGGACAGGCGGTGTGTGTGGGACAGGCAGCGTGTGTGGAACAGGCAGCGTGCGTGGAACAGGCAGCGTGTGTGGGGCAGGCAGCGTGTGTAGGACAGGCAGTGTGTGGGACAGGCAGCGTGTGTGGGACAGGCAGTGTGTGTGGGACAGGCAGTGAGTATGATAGGTAGTATGTGGGAGAGGCAGTATGTGTGGAACAGGCAGTGAGTGTGAGAGGCAGTGTGTGTGGGGCAGGCAGTGCATGTGGAACCGGTAGTGCGTGTAACAAGCAAAGTCTGTGACAGGCAGTGTGTATGGTACAGGCAGGGTGTGTGGAAAAGGCAGTGCGTGGAACAGGCAAAGTCTGCGACAGCCAGTGTGTGTGGTACAGGCAGTGTGTGTAGACAGGCAGTGTCTGTGGGACAGGCAGTGTGTGTGGGACAGGCAGCGTGTGGGACTGGCAGAGTGTGTGGAACAGGCAGAGTGTGTGAGACAGGCAGAGTGTGTGAGACAGGCAGAGTGTGTGAGACAGGCAGTGTGTGTGGGTCAGGCAGCGTGTGAGGGGCAGACAGCGTTTGTGGGGCAGGCAGCGTGTGTGGGGCAGGCAGCGTGTGTAGGACAGGCAGTGTGTGGGACAGGCAGTGTGTGTGGGACAGGCAGTGAGTATGATAGGTAGTATGTGGGAGAGGCAGTATGTGTGGAACAGGCAGTGAGTGTGAGAGGCAGTGTGTGTGGGGCAGGCAGTGCATGTGGAACCAGCAGTGCGTGGAACAAGCAAAGTCTGTGACAGCCAGTGTGTATGGTACAGGCAGGGTGTGTGGAAAAGGCAGTGCGTGGAACAGGCAAAATCTGCGACAGCCAGTGTGTGTGGTACAGGCAGTGTGTGTAGACAGGCAGTGTCTGTGGGACAGGCAGTGTGTGTGGGACAGGCAGCGTGTGGGACAGGCAGTATGTGTGGGCCAGGCAGTGTGTGTGGGCAAGCAGTGTATGTGTGGGACAGGCAGTGTGTGTGGGACAGGCAGTTTGTGTGGGACAGGCAGTGTGTGTGGGACAGGCAGTGTGTGTGGAACAGGCAGTGCGTGAGACAGGAGGTGTGTGTGGGAGAGGCGGTGTGTGTGGGACAGGCAGCGTGTGTGGGGCAGGCAGCGTATGGGGCAGGCAGTGTGTGGGACAGGCAGCGTGTGTGGGACAGGCAGCGTGTGTAGAACAGGCAGCGTGTGTGGGACAGGCAGTGCATGTGGAACAGGCAGTGCGTGTGCGACAGGCAGTGTGGGTGGGACAGGCAATGTGTGTGGAACAGGCAGTGAGTGTGACATGTGTTTGTGGGACAGGCAGTGTGTGTAGAATAGGCAGTGAGTGTGACAGGCAGTGTTTGTGGGGCAGGCAGTGCGTGTGAGACAGACAGTATGTGTGGGACAGGCAGTGTGAGTGGGACAGGCAGTGTATGTGACAGGTAGTGGTGTATGGGGCAGACAATGTGTGTCGGACAGGCAGTGTGTGTGGGACAGGCAGTGTGTGTGGGACAGTCCAGTGTGTGGGACAGGCAGTGTGTGGGACATGCAGTGTGTGGGACTGGCAGTGCGTGTGGGACTAGCAGTGCGTGTGGGACAGGCAGTGCGTGTGGGACAGGCGGTGTGTGGGATGGGAGAGTGTGTGGAACAGGCAGAGTGTGTGGAACAGGCAGAGTGTGTGAGACAGGCAGAGTGTGTGAGACAGGCAGAGAGTGTGAGACAGGCAGTGTGTGTGGGTCAGGCAGCGTGTGAGGGGCAGACAGCGTTTGTGGGGCAGGCAGCGTGTGTGGGACAGGCAGCGTGTGTGGAACAGACAGGGTGTGTAGAACATGCAGTGTGTGGTACAGGCGGTGTGTGTGGGACAGGCAGTGCGTGTGCGACAGGCAGTGAGTGTGACAGGCAGTGTGTGTGGGACAGGCAGTGTTTGTGGGGCAGGCAGTGCATGTGAGACAGACAGTGCGAGTGGGACAGGCAGCGTGTGTGGGACAGGCAGCGTGTGTGGGGCAGGCAGCGTTTGTGGGACAGGCAGCGTGTGGGACAGGCAGCGTGTGGGGCAGGCAGTGTGTGTAGTATAGGTAGTGTGTGGGACAGGCAGCGTGTGTGGGACAGGCAGCGTGTGTGGGACAGGCAGCGCATGTGGAACAGGCAGTGCGTGTGCGACAGGCAGTGTGGGTGGGACAGGCAATGTGTGTGGAACAGGCAGTGAGTCTGACATGTGTTTGTGGGACAGGCAGAATGTGTAGAATAGGCAGTGAGTGTGACAGGCAGTGTTTGTTGGGCAGGCAGTGCGTGTGAGACAGACAGTGTGTGTGGGACAGGCAGTGTGAGTGGGACAGGCAGTGTATGTGACAGGTAATGTGTATGGGGCAGACAATGTGTGTGGGACAGGCAGTGTGTGTGGGACAGGCAGTGTGTGTGGGACAGGCCAGTGTGTGGGACAGGCAGTGTGTGTGGGACATGCAGTGTGTGGGACATGCAGTATGTGGGACTGGCAGTGCGTGTGGGACAGGCAGTGCGTGTGGGACAGGCGGTGTGTGTAGGACAGGCAGAGTTTGAGGAACAGGCAGAGTGTGTGAGACAGGCAGAGTGTGTGAGACAGGCAGAGTGTGTGAGACAGGCAGTGTGTGTAGGACAGGCAGTGTGTGTGGGGCAGGCAGTGTGTGTGGGGCAGGCAGTGTGTGTGGGTCAGGCAGTGTGTGAGGGGCAGACAGCGTGTGTGGGGCAGGCAGCGTGTGTGGGACAGGCAGCGTGTGTGGAACAGGCAGGGTGTGTAGAACATGCAGTGTGTGGTACAGGCAGTGTGTGTGGGACAGGCAGTGTGTGCGGGACAGGCAGTGCGAGTGGGACAGGCAGTGTGTGTGACAGGTAGTGTGTGTGGGGCAGGCAGTGCGTGGGGAACAGGCAGTGTGTGTGACAGGTAGTGTGTGTGGGGCAGCCAGTGTGTGTGGGACAGGCAGTGTGTAGGACAGGCAGTGTGTGGGACAGGCAGTGTGTGTAGGACAGGCAGCTTGTGTGGAAGAGGAAGTGTGTGTGGGACAGGCAGTGTGTGTGGGACAGGCAGTGTGTGTGGGGCAGGCAGTGTGTGTGGGGCAGGCAGTGCGTGTGGAACAGGCAGTGTGTGTGGAACAGGCAGTGAGTATGATAGGGAGTGTGCGTTTAACATGCAGAGAGTATGGCAGACAGTGTGTGTGGAACAGGCAGTGAGTGTGACAGGCAGTGTGTGTGGGGCAGGCAGTGCGTGTGGAACAGGCAGTGTGTGTGGAACAGGCAGTGACTATGATAGGTAGTGTGTGTTTAACATGCAGTGAGTATGACAGGCAGTGTGTGTGGAACAGGCAGTGAGTGTGACATGCAGTGTGTGTGGGACAGGCAGTATGTGTGGAACAGGCAGTGTATGTGGGACAGGCACAGTGTATGGAACAGACAGTGAGTGTGAGAGGCAGTGTGTGTGGGGCAGGCAGTGCATGTGGAACCGGCATTGTGTGTGGGACAGGCATTGTGTGTGGGACAGACATTGGGTGGGACAGGCAGTGCGTGTGGAACAGGCAGTGCATCGAACAGGCAGTGTGTGTGGGACAGGCAGTGTGTGGGACAGGCATTGTGTGGGGGACAGGCAGCGTGTGGAACAGGCCATGTGTGTGGGACAAGCAGAGTGTGTGGGACAAGCAGTGTGTGTGGGACAGGCAGTGTGTGTGGGATAGGCAGTATGTGGGACAGGCAGTGTGTGGGACAGGCAGTGCGTGTGTGGGACAGGCAGTGTGTGTGGGACAGGTAGTGTGTGTGGGACAGGCAATGCGTGTGGAACAGGCAGTGTGTGTGGGACAGGCAGTGTGTGGGACAGGCAGCATGTGTAGGACAGGCAGCGTGTGTGGAACAGGCAGTGTGAGTAGGACAGGCAGTGTGTGTGGGACAGGCAGCATCTGTAGGACAGGCAGTGTGTGTGGAACAGGCAGTGTGTGGGACAGGCAGTGTGAGTGGGACAGGCAGTGTTTGTGACAGGTAGTGTGTGTAGGACAGGCAGTGTGAGTGGGACAGGCAGTGTTTGTGACAGGTAGTGTGTATGGGGCAGACAATGTGTGTGAGACAGGAGGTGTGTGTAGGACAGGCGGTGTGTGGGACTGGCAGTGTGTATGGGGCAGACAATGTGTGTGGGACAGGCAGTGTGTGTGTGCCAGGCAGTGTGTGTGGGACAGGCAGTGTGTGTGGGACAGGCAGTGTGTGGGACATGCAATGTGTGGGACTGGCAGTGCGTGTGGGACAGGCAGTGTGTGGTGGACAGGCACAGTGTGTGGAACAGTCAGTGAGTGTGAGAGGCAGTGTGTGTGGGGCAGGCAGTGCATGTGGGACAGGCATTGTGTGTGGGACAGGCATTGTGTGTGGGACAGGCAGTGCGTGTGGAACAGGCAATGCATCGAACAGGCATTGTCGGCGACAGCCAGTGTGTGTGGTACAGGCAGTGTGTGAGAACAGTCAGTGTGTGGTACAGGCTGTGTGTATAGGACAGGCAGTGTGTATAGGACAGGCAGTGTGTGGGACAGGCAGCATGTGTAGGACAGGCAACGTGTGTGGGACAGGCAGCTTGTGTAGGACAGGCAGTGTGTGTGGAATAGGCAGTGTGTGTGGGACAGGCAGTGTGTGTGGGACAGGCAGTGTGTGTGGAACAGGCAGTGAGTATGATAGGTAGTGTGTGCTTAACATGCAGTGAGTATGACAGGCAGTGTGTGGAACAGGCAGTGAGTGTGCGACAGGCAGTGTGTGTGGGACAGGCAGCTTGTGTAGGACAGGCAGTGTGTGTGGGACAGGCAGTGTGTGTGGGACAGGCAGTTTGTGTGGGACAGGCAGTGAGTATGATAGGTAGTTTGTGTTTAACATGCAGTGTGTGGGACAGGCAGTGTGTGTGTGGAACAGGCATTGTGTGTGGGACAGGCATTGTGTGTGGGATAGGCAGTGTGTGTGGGACAGGCAGCGTGTGTGGAACAGGCAGCGTGTGTGGAACAGGCAGCGTGTGTGGGGCAGGCAGCGTGTGTAGGACAGGCAGCGTGTGTGGGACAGGCAGCGTGTGTGGGACAGGCAGTGTGTGTGGGACAGGCAGTGAGTATGATAGGTAGTATGTGGGAGAGGCAGTATGTGTGGAACAGGCAGTGAGTGTGAGAGGCAGTGTGTGTGGGGCAGGCAGTGCATGTGGAACCAGCAGTGCGTGGAACAAGCAAAGTCTGTGACAGCCAGTGTGTATGGTACAGGCAGGGTGTGTGGAAAAGGCAGTGCGTGGAACAGGCAAAGTCTGCGACAGCCAGTGTGTGTGGTACAGGCAGTGTGTGTAGACAGGCAGTGTCTGTGGGACAGGCAGTGTGTGTGGGACAGGCAGCGTGTGGGACAGGCAGTATGTGTGGGCCAGGCAGTGTGTGTGGGCAAGCAGTGTGTGTGTGGGACAGGCAGTGTGTGTGGGACAGGCAGTGTGTGTGGGACAGGCAGTGTGTGTGGGACATGCAGTGTGTGTGGGACAGGCAGTGTGTGTGGAACAGGCAGTGCGTGAGACAGGCGGTGTGTGTGGGACAGGCGGTGTGTATGGGACAGGCAGCGTGTGTGGGGCAGGCAGCGTGTGTGGGACAGGCAGCGTGTGTGGGACAGGCAGCGTATGGGGCAGGCAGTATGTGGGACAGGCAGCGTGTGTGGGACAGGCAGCGTGTGTAGAACAGGCAGCATGTGTGGGACAGGCAGTGCGTGTGCGACAGGCAGTGTGGGTGGGACAGGCAATGTGTGTGGAATAGGCAGTGAGTGTGACATGTGTTTGTGGGACAGGCAGTGTGTGTAGAATAGGCAGTGAGTGTGACAGACAGTGTTTGTGGGGCAGGCAGTGCGTGTGAGACTGACAGTATGTGTGGGACAGGCAGTGTGAGTGGGACAGGCAGTGTATGTGACAGGTAGTGGTGTATGGGGCAGACAATGTGTGTCGGACAGGCAGTGTGTGTGGGACAGTCCAGTGTGTGGGACAGGCAGTGTGTGGGACATGCAGTGTGTGGGACATGCAGTATGTGGGACTGGCAGTGCGTGTGGGACAGGCAGTGCGTGTGGGACAGGCGGTGTGTGGGACAGGCAGAGTGTGTGGAACAGGCAGAGTGTGTGGAACAGGCAGAGTGTGTGAGACAGGCAGAGTGTGTGAGAGAGGCAGTGTGTGTGGGTCAGGCAGCGTGTGAGGGGCAGACAGCGTTTGTGGGGCAGGCAGCGTGTGTGGGACAGGCAGCGTGTGTGGAACAGACAGGGTGTGTAGAACATGCAGTGTGTGGTACAGGCGGTGTGTGTGGGACAGGCAGTGAGTGTGACAGGCAGTGTGTGTGGGACAGGCAGTGTTTGTGGGGCAGGCAGTGCATGTGAGACAGATAGTGCGAGTGGGACAGGCAGCGTGTGTGGGACAGGCAGCGTGTGGGGCAGGCAGTGTGTGGGACAGGCAGCGTGTGTGGGACAGGCAGCGTGTGTAGAACAGGCAGCGTGTGTGGGACAGGCAGCGTGTGTGGGACAGGTAGTGCATGTGGAACAGGCAGTGCGTGTGCGACAGGCAGTGTGGGTGGGACAGGCAATGTGTGTGGAACAGGCAGTTAGTGTGACATGTGTTTGTGGGACAGGCAGTGTGTGTAGAATAGGCAGTGAGTGTGACAGGCAGTGTTTGTGGGGCAGGCAGTGCGTGTGAGACAGACAGTATGTGTGGGACAGGCAATGTGAGTGGGACAGGCAATGTATGTGACAGGTAGTGTGTATGGGGCAGACAATGTGTGTCGGACAGGCAGTGTGTGTGGGACAGGCAGTGTGTGTGGGACAGGCCAGTGTGTGGGACAGGCAGTGTGTGGGACTGGCAGTGCGTGTGGGACAGGCAGTGCTAGTGGGACAGGCAGTGCGTGTGGGACAGGCGGTGTGTGGGACAGGCAGAGTTTGTGGAACAGGCAGAGTGTGTGGAACAGGCAGAGTGTGTGAGACAGGCAGAGTGTGTGAGACAGGCAGAGTGAGTGAGACAGGCAGTGTGTGTGGGTCAGGCAGCGTGTGAGGGGCAGACAGCGTTTGTGGGGCAGGCAGCGTGTGTGGGACAGGCAGCGTGTGTGGAACAGACAGGGTGTGTAGAACATGCAGTGTGTGGGACAGGCAGTGTGTGTGTGACAGGCAGTGCGTGTGCGACAGGCAGTGAGTGTGACAGGCAGTGTGTGTGGGACAGGCAGTGTGTGTGGAACAGGCAGTGTTTGTGGGGCAGGCAGTGCATGTGAGACAGATAGTGCGAGTGGGACAGGCAGCGTGTGTGGGACAGGCAGCGTGTGTGGGGCAGGCAGCATGTGTAGGACAGGCAGCGTTTGTGGGACAGGCAGCGTGTGGGACAGGCAGCGTGTGGGGCAGGCAGTGTGTGTAGGACAGGCAGTTTGTGGGACAGGCAACGTGTGTGGGACAGGCAGTGCATGTGGAACAGGCAGTGCATGTGCGACAGGCAGTGTGGGTGGGACAGGCAATGTGTGTGGAACAAGCAGTGAGTGTGACATGTGTTTGTGGGACAGGCAGTATGTGTAGAATAGGCAGTGAGTGTGACAGGCAGTGTTTGTGGGGCAGGCAGTGCGTGTGAGACAGACAGTGTGTGTGGGACAGGCAGTGTGTGGGACAGGCAGCGTGTGTGGGACAGGCATTGTGTGTGGGACAGGCCATGTGTGTAGAACAGATAGTGTGTTGGACAGGCAGTGTGTGGGAAAGGCACTGTGTATAGGACAGGCAGTGTGTGTGGGACAGGCAGTGTGTGGGACTAGCAGTGTGTGTGGGACAAGCAGTGTGTGTGGGACAGGCAGTGTGTGTGGGACAGGCAGTGTGTGTGTGCCAGGCTGTGTGTGTGGGACATGCAGTGTGTGTGGGACAGGCAGTGTGTGGGACATGCAGTGTGTGGGACTGGCAGTGCGTGTGGGACAGGCAGTGTGTGGTGGACAGGCACAGTGTGTGGAACAGTCAGTGAGTGTGAGAGGCAGTGTGTGTGGGGCAGGCAGTGCATGTGGGACAGGCATTGTGTGTGGGACAGGCATTGTGTGTGGGACAGGCAGTGCATGTGGAACAGGCAATGCATCGAACAGGCATTGTCGGTGACAGCCAGTGTGTGTGGTACAGGCAGTGTGTGAGAACAGTCAGTGTGTGGTACAGGCTGTGTGTATAGGACAGGCAGTGTGTATAGGACAGGCAGTGTGTGGGACAGGCAGCATGTGTAGGACAGGCAGTGTGTGTGGAATAGGCAGTGTGTGTGGGACAGGCAGTGTGTGTGGGACAGGCAGTGTGTGTGGAACAGGCAGTGAGTATGATAGGTAGTGTGTGCTTAACATGCAGTGAGTATGACAGGCAGTGTGTGGAACAGGCAGTGAGTGTGCGACAGGCAGTGTGTGTGGGACAGGCAGTGTGTGTGGGACAGGCAGTGTGTGTGGGACAGGCAGTGTGTGTGGGACAGGCAGTGAGTATGATAGGTAGTTTGTGTTTAACATGCAGTGTGTGGGACAGGCAGTGTGTGTGTGGAACAGGCATTGTGTGTGGGACAGGCATTGTGTGTGGGACAGGCAGTGTGTGGAATAGGCAGTGTGTGTGGGACAGGCAGTGTGTGGGACCAGCCATGTGTGTAGAACAGGCAGTGTGTTTGTCAGGCAGCGTTTGGGATAGGCACAGTGTGTGGGACAGGCAGTGTGTGTGGGACAAGCAGTGTGTGTGGGACAAGCAGTGTGTGTGGGACAGGCAGTGTGTGTGGGACAGGTAGTGTGTGTGTGTGACAGGTAGTGTGTGTATGTGACAGTTAGTGTGTGGGACAGGCAGTGTGCGTGGAACAGGCAGTGAGTGCGGAACAGGCAGTGAGTGTGGAACAGGCAGTGAGTGTGACAGATAATGTGTGTGGGACAGGCAGTGTGTGTGGAACATACAGTGAGTATGACAGGCAATGTGTATGGGACAGGTAGTGTGTGTGGAACAGGCAGTTTGTGTGGAACAGGCAGTGTGTATGGGCCAGGCAGTGAGTTTGACAGGTAGTGTGTGGGGGATAGGCAGTTTGTGGGGGACTGGCAGTGTGTGTGGGACAGGCAGTGTGTGGGGGACAGGCAGTGTGTTGGACAGGCCATTTGTGTGGGACAGACCATGTGTGTGGAACAGGCAGTGAGTGTGAGAGGCAGTGTGTGTGGGGCAGGCAGTGCATGTGGAACCGGCATTGTGTGTGGGACAGGCATTGTGTGTGGGACAGGCCATGTGTGTAGAACAGATAGTGTGTTGGACAGGCAGTGTGTGGGAAAGGCACTGTGTATAGGACAGGCAGCGTGTGTGGAACAGGCAGTGTGTGTGGGACAGGCAGTGTGTGGGACTAGCAGTGTGTGTGGGACAAGCAGTGTGTGTGGGACAGGCAGTGTGTGTGGGACAGGCAGTGTGTGTGTGCCAGGCTGTGTGTGTGGGACAGGCAGTGTGTGTGGGACAGGCAGTGTGTGGGACATGCAGTGTGTGGGACTGGCAGTGCGTGTGGGACAGGCAGTGTGTGGTGGACAGGCACAGTGGGTGGAACAGTCAGTGAGTGTGAGAGGCAGTGTGTGTGGGGCAGGCAGTGCATGTGGGACAGGCATTGTGTGTGGGCCAGGCATTGTGTGTGGGACAGGCAGTGCATGTGGAACAGGCAATGCATCGAACAGGCATTGTCGGCGACAGCCAGTGTGTGTGGTACAGGCAGTGTGTGAGAACAGTCAGTGTGTGGTACAGGCTGTGTGTATAGGACAGGCAGTGTGTATAGGACAGGCAGTGTGTGGGACAGGCAGCATGTGTAGGACAGGCAGTGTGTGTGGAATAGGCAGTGTGTGTGGGACAGGCAGTGTGTGTGGGACAGGCAGTGTGTGTGGAACAGGCAGTGAGTATGATAGGTAGTGTGTGCTTAACATGCAGTGAGTATGACAGGCAGTGTGTGGAACAGGCAGTGAGTGTGCGACAGGCAGTGTGTGTGGGACAGGCAGCTTGTGTAGGACAGGCAGTGTGTGTGGGACAGGCAGTGTGTGTGGGACAGGCAGTGTGTGTGGGACAGGCATTGAGTATGATAGGTAGTTTGTGTTTAACATGCAGTGAGTATGACAGGCAGTGTGTGTGGAACAGGCAATGTGTGTGGGACAGGTAGTGTGTGTGTGGGACAGGCAGTGTGTGTGCGACAGGCAGTGTGTGGGACAGGCAGTGTGTGTGGAACAGGCATTGTGTGTGGGACAGGCATTGTGTGTGGGATAGGCAGTGTGTGTGGGACAGGCAGTGTGTGTGTGTGACAGGTAGTGTGTGTATGTGAGAGTTAGTGTGTGGGACAGGCAGTGTGCGTGGAACAGGCAGTGAGTGCGGAACAGGCAGTGAGTGTGGAACAGGCAGTGTGTTGGACAGGCAGCGTTTGGGATAGGCACATGTGTGGGACAGGCATTGTGTGTGGGACAAGCAGTGTGTGTGGGACAAGCAGTGTGTGTGGGACAGGCAGTGTGTGTGGGACAGGTAGTGTGTGTGTGTGACAGGTAGTGTGTGTATGTGAGAGTTAGTGTGTGGGACAGGCAGTGTGCGTGGAACAGGCAGTGAGTGCGGAACAGGCAGTGAGTGTGGAACAGGCAGTGAGTGTGACAGATAATGTGTGTGGGACAGGCAGTGTGTGTGGAACATACAGTGAGTATGACAGGCAATGTGTATGGGACAGGTAGTGTGTGTGGAACAGGCAGTCTGTGTGGAACAGGCAGTGTGTGTGGGACAGGCAGTGTGTGGGACAGGCCATGTGTGTGGGACAGACCATGTGTGTGGAACAGGCAGTGAGTGTGAGAGGCAGTGTGTGTGGGGCAGGCAGTGCATGTGGAACCGGCATTGTGTGTGGGACAGGCATTGTGTGTGGGACAGGCCATGTGTGTAGAACAGGCAGTGTGTGGGATAGGCACTGTGTGGGATAGGCACTGTGTATAGGACAGGCAGCGTGTGTGGAACAGGCAGTGTGTGTGGGACAGGCAGTGTGTGGGACAAGCAGTGTGTGTGGGACAGGCAGTGTGTGTGGGACAGGCAGTGTGTGTGGGATAGGTAGTGTATGTGTGGGACAGGTAGTGTGTGTGTGTGACAGGTAGTGTGTGTGTGTGTGACAGGTAGTGTGTGTGTGTGACAGGTAGTGTGTGTGGGACAGGCAGTGTGTGTGGAACAGTAGTGTGTGTGGGACAGGCAATGTGTGTGGAACAGGCAGTGAGTGTGACAGATAATGTGTGTGGGACAGGCAGTGTGTGTGGAACATGCAGTGAGTATGACAGGCTATGTGTGTGGAACATGCAGTGTGTGTGGAACAGGCAGTGTGTGTGGGCCAGGCAGTGAGTATGACAGGTAGTGTGTGTGAGACAGGCACAGTGTGTGGAACAGGCAGTGAGTGTGAGAGGCAGTGTGTGTGGGGCAGGGAGTGCATGTGGAATCGCCAGTGTGTGTGGGACAGGCAGTGTGTGGGACAGGCAGTGCGTGGAACAGGCAAAGTCTGCGACAGCCAGTGTGTGTGGGACAAGCAGTGTGTGTGGGACAGGCAGTGTATGTGGGACAGGCAGTGTGTGGGGCAGGCAGCGTGTGTGTGACAGGCAGTGTGTGGGACAGGCAGTGTGTGTGGAACAGGCAGTGTGTGTGGAACAGGCAGTGAGTATGATAGGTAGTGTGTGTTTAACATGCAGTGAGTATGACAGGCAGTGTGTGTGGAACAGGCAGTGAGTGTGACAGGCAGTGTGTGTAGAACAGGCAGTGTGTGTGGGTCAGGCACAGTGTGTGGAACAGACAGTGAGTGTGAGAGGCAGTGTGTGTGGGGCAGGCAGTGCTTGTGGAACCGGCATTGTGTGTGGGACAGGCATGTGTGTGGGACAGGCAGTGTATGGGACAGGCAGTGTGTGGGACAGGCCAGGTGTGTAGAACAGGCAGTGTGTTGGACAGGCAGTGTGTGTGGAACAGGCAGTGAGTATGATAGGTAGTGTGCGTTTAACATGCAGTGAGTGTGACAGGCAGTGTGTGTGGGGCAGGCAGTGTGTGTGGAACAGGCAGTGAGTATGATAGGTAGTGTGTGTTTAACATGCAGTGAGTATGACAGGCAGTGTGTGTGGAACAGGCAGTGAGTGTGACAGGCAGTGAGTGTGACATGCAGTGTGTGTGGGACAGGCAGTGTGTGTGGGACAGGCAGTGTATGTGGGACAGGCACAGTGTATGGAACAGACAGTGAGTGTGAGAGGCAGTGTGTGTGGGGCAGGCAGTGCATGTGGAACCGGCATTGTGTGTGGGACAGGCATTGTGTGTGGGACAGACATTGTGTGTGGGACAGGCAGTGCGTGTGGAACAGGCAGTGCATCGAACAGGCAGTGTGTGTGGGACAGGCAGTGTGTGGGACAGGCAGAGTGTGGGGGACAGGCAGTGTGTGGAACAGGCCAGGTGTGTGGGACAAGCAGAGTGTGTGGGACAAGCAGTCTGTGTGGGACAGGCAGTGTGTGTGGGACAGGCAGTGTGTGTGGGATAGGCAGTGTGTGTGACAGGCAGTGTGTGGGACAGGCAGTGTGTGTGTGGGACAGGTAGTGTGTGTGGGACAGGCAATGCATGTGGAACAGGCAGTGTCTGTGGGACAGGCAGCATGTGTAGGACAGGCAGCGTGTGTGGAACAGGCAGTGTGAGTAGGACAGGCAGTGTGTGTGGGACAGGTAGCATGTGTGGAACAGGCAGTGTGTGTGGGACAGGCAGTGTGTGTGGGGCAGGCAGTGCGTGTGCGACAGGCAGTGTGGGTGGGACAGGCAATGTGTGTGGAACAGGCAGTGAGTGTGACAGGCAGTATGTGTGGGACAGGCAGTGTGTGTGGAACAGGCAGTGAGTATGATAGGTAGTATGTGTGGGACAGGCAGTATGTGTGGAACAGGCAGTGAGTATGATAGGAAGTATGTGTGGGAGAGGCAGTATGTGTGGAACAGGCAGTGAGTGTGAGAGGCAGTGTGTGTGGGGCAGGCAGTGCATGTGGAACCGGCAGTGCGTGGAACAAGCAAAGTCTGCGACAGCCAGTGTGTATGGTACAGGCAGGGTGTGTGTAAAAGGCAGTGCGTGGAAAAGGCAAAGTCTGCAACAGCCAGTGTGTGTGGTACAGGCAGTGTGTGTAGGACAGGCAGTGTGTGTGGGACAGGCAGTGTGTGTGGGACAGGCAGCATGTGTGGGACAGGCATTGAGTGTGGGGCAGGCAGTGTGTGTGGGGCAGGCAGTATGTGTGGGACAGGCAATGTGTGTGGAACAGGCAGTGAGTGTAGAACAGGCAGTGAGTGTGACAGGCAGTGTTTGTGGGGCAGGCAGTGCGCGTGAGACAGACAGTATGTGTGGGACAGGCAGTGTGAGTGGGACAGGCAGTGTTTGTGACAGGTAGTGTGTATGGGGCAGACAATGTGTGTGAGACAGGCGGTGTGTGTGGGACATGCAGTGTGTGGGACAGGCAGTGTGTGTGGGACAGGCAGTGTGTGTGTTACAGGCAGTGTGGGGGACAGGCAGTGTGTGGGACAGGCAGTGTGTGGGGCAGGCAGCGTGTGTGGGGCAGGCAACGTGTGTGGGACAGGCAGTGTGTGGGACAGGCAGTGTGTGTGGAACAGGCAGTGAGTATGATAGGTAGTGTGTGTTTAACATGCAGTGAGTATGACAGGCAGTGTGTGTGGAACAGGCAGTGAGTGTGACAGGCAGTGTGTGTGGGATAGGTAGTGTGTGTAGAACAGGCAGTGTGTGTGGGTCAGGCACAGTGTGTGGAACAGACAGTGAGTGTGAGAGGCAGTGTGTGTGGGGCAGGCAGTGCATGTGGAACCGGCATTGTGTGTGGGACAGGCATGTGTGTGGGACAGGCAGTGCGTGTGGAACTGGCAGTGCATCGAACAGTCAAAGTCGGCGACAGCCAGTGTGTGTGGTACAGGCAGTGTGTGTGGAACAGTCAGTGTGTGGGACAGGCAGCATGTGTAGGACAGGCAGCGTGTGTGGAACAGGCAGTGTGAGTAGGACAGGCAGTGTGTGTGGGACAGGCAGCTTGTGTCGGACAGGCAGTGTGTGTGGAACAGTCAGTGTGTGGGACAGGCAGTGTGTGTGGGACAGGCAGTGTGTGTGGGACAGGCAGTGTATGGGACAGGCAGTGTGTGGGACAGGCCAGGTGTGTAGAACAGGCAGTGTGTTGGACAGGCAGTGTGTGTGGGACAGGCAGTGTGTGGGACAGGCAGTGTGTGGGGGACAGGCAGTGTGTGGAACAGGCCATGTGTGTGGGACAAGCAGAGTGTGTGGGACAAGCAGTCTGTGTCGGACAGGCAGTGTGTGTGGAACAGTCAGTGTGTGGGACAGGCAGTGTGTGTGGGACAGGCAGTGTGTGTGGGACAGGCAGTGTATGGGACAGGCAGTGTGTGGGACAGGCCAGGTGTGTAGAACAGGCAGTGTGTTGGACAGGCAGTGTGTGTGGGACAGGCAGTGTGTGGGACAGGCAGTGTGTGGGGGACAGGCAGTGTGTGGAACAGGCCATGTGTGTGGGACAAGCAGAGTGTGTGGGACAAGCAGTCTGTGTGGGACAGGCAGTGTGTGTGGGATAGGCAGTGTGTGTGACAGGCAGTGTGTGGGACAGGCAGTGTGTGTGTGGGACAGGTAGTGTGTGTGGGACAGGCAATGCGTGTGGAACAGGCAGTGTGTGTGGGACAGGCAGCATGTGTAGGACAGGCAGCGTGTGTGGAACAGGCAGTGTGAGTAGGACAGGCAGTGTGTGTGGGACAGGCAGCATGTGTGGAACAGGCAGTGTGTGGGACAGGCAGTGTGTGTGGGACAGGCAGTGCGTGTGCGACAGGCAGTGTGGGTGGGACAGGCAATGTGTGTGGAACAGGCAGTGAGTGTGACAGACAGTGTGTGTGGGACAGGCAGTGTGAGTGGGACAGGCAGTGGTTGTGACAGGTAGTGTGTGTAGGACAGGCAGTGTGAGTGGGACAGGCAGTATTTGTGACACGTAGTGTGTATGGGGCAGACAATGTGTGTGAGACAGGCGGTGTGTGTAGGACAGGCGGTGTGTGGGGCAGGCAGCATGTGTGGGGCAGGCAGCGTGTGTGGGGCAGGCAGTGTGGGTGGCACAGGCAGTGTGTGTAGAACAGGCAGTGAGTGTGACAGGCAGTGTTTGTGGGGCAGGCAGTGTGTGTGAGACAGACAGTGTGTGTGGGACAGGCAGTGTGAGTGGGACAGGCAGTGTTTGTGACAGGTAGTGTGTATGGGGCAGACAATGTGTGTGGGACAGGCAGTGTGTGTGGGACAGGCAGTGTGTGTGGGACAGGCAGTGTGTGTGGGAGAGGCAGTGTGTGGGACATGCAGTGTGTGTGGGACAGGCACAGTGTGTGGAACAGACAGTGAGTGTGAGAGGCAGTGTTTGTGGGGCAGGCAGTGCATGTGGGACAGGCATTGTGTGTGGGACAGGCAGTGCGTGTGGGACAGGCAGTGCATCGAACAGGCAAAGTCGGCGACAGACAGTGTGTGTGGTACAGGCAGTGTGTGTAGAACAGTCAGTGTGTGGTACAGGCCGTGTGTATAGGACAGGCAGTGTGTATAGGACAGGCAGTGTGTGGGACAGGCAGCATGTGTAGGACAGGCAACGTGTGTGGGACAGACAGCTTGTGTAGGACAGGCAGTGTGTGTGGGACAGGCAGTGTGTGTGGGACAGGCAGTGTGTGTGGGACAGGCAGTGTGTGTGGAAGAGGCAGTGAGTATGATAGGTAGTGTGTGTTTAACATGCAGTGCGTATGACAGGCAGTGTGTGTGGAACAGGCAGTGACTGTGCGACAGGCAGTGTGTGGGACAGACAGTGTGTGTGGAACAGGCATTGTGTGTGGGACAGGCAGTGTGTGTGGGACAGGCAGTGTGTGTGGGACAGGCATTGTGTGTGGGACAGGCAGTGTGTGTGGGACAGGCAGTGTGTGGGATAGGCAGTGTGTTGGGACAGGCAGTGTGTGGGACAGGCCATGTGTGTAGAACAGGCAGTGTGTTGGACAGGCAGCGTGTGGGATAGGCACTGTGTGTGGGACAGGCAGTGTGTGGGACATGCAGTGTGTGTGGGACAAGCAGTGTGTGTGGGACAAGCAGTGTGTGTGGGACAGGCAGTGTGTGTGGGACAGGTAGTGTGTGTGTGTGACAGGTAGTGTGTGTATGTGACAGTTAGTGTGTGGGATAGGCAGTGTGTGTGGAACAGGCAGTGAGTGTGGAACAGGCAGTGAGTGTGGAACAGGCAGTGAGTGTGACAGATAATGTGTGTGGGACAGGCAGTGTGTGTGGAACATGCAGTGAGTATGACAGGCAATGTGTATGGGACAGGTAGTGTGTGTGGAACAGGCAGTGTGTGTGGGCCAGGCAGTGAGTGTGAGAGGCAGTGTGTGTGGGGCAGGCAGTGCATGTGGAATCGCCAGTGTGTGTGGGACAGGCAGTGTGTGGGACAGGCAGTGCGTGTGGAACAGGCAGTTCGTGGAACAGGCAAAGTCTGCGACAGCCAGTGTGTGTGGGACAAGCAGTGTGTGTGGGACAGGCAGTGTATGTGGGAAAGGCAGTATGTGTGGAACAGGCAGTGTGTGTGACAGGTAGTGTGTGTAGGACAGGCAGTGTGTGGGACTGTCAGTGTGTGTAGGACAAGCAGCGTGTGTGGTACAGGCAGTGTGTGGGCCAGGCAGTGTGTGTGACAGGTAGTGCGTGTGGGACAGGCAGTGCGTGTGGAACAGGCAGTATGGTTGGGGACAGGCAGTGTGTGTGGAACAGGCAGTGAGTATGATAGGTAGTATGTGTGGGACAGGCAGTATGTGTGGAACAGGCAGTGAGTATGATAGGTAGTATGTGTGGGAGAGGCAGTATGTGTGGAACAGGCAGTGAGTGTGAGAGGCAGTGTGTGTGGGGCAGGCAGTGCATGTGGAACCGGCAGTGCGTGGAACAAACAAAGTCTGCGACAGCCAGTGTGTATGGTACAGGCAGGGTGTGTGTAAAAGGCAGTGCGTGGAACAGGCAAAGTCTGCGACAGCCAGTGTGTGTGGTACAGGCAGTGTGTGTAGGACAGGCAGTGTCTGTGGGACAGGCAGTGTGTGTGGGACAGGCAGCGTGTGGGACAGGCAGCATGTGTGGGACAGGCAGTGTGTGTGAGACAGGCAGTGTGTGTGGGGCAGGCAGTGTGTGTGGGGCAGGCAGTGTGTGTGGGGCAGGCAGTGTGTGTGGGACAGGCAGTGTGTGTGGGACAGGCAGTGTGTGTGGGACATGCAGTGTGTGTGGGACATGCTGTGTGTGGGACAGGCAGTGTGTGTGGGACAGGCAGTGTGTGTGGGACAGGCAGTGTGTGTGGGACAGGCAGTGCGTGGGACAGGCAGTGTGTGTGGGACAGGCAGTGTTTGTGGGACAGGCAGTGCGTGAGGCAGGCGGTGTGTGTGGGACAGGCGGTGTGTGTAGGACAGGCAGCGCGTGTGGAACAGGCAGCGTGTGTGGGACAGGCAGCGTGTGTGGGACGGGCAGCGTGTGGGGCAGGCAGCGTGTTTAGGACAGGCAGTGTGTGGGACAGGCAGCGTGTGTGGGACAGGCAGTGTGAGTAGGACAGGCAGTGTGTGTGGGACAGGCAGCATGTGTAGGACAGGCAGTGTGTGTGGGACAGGAAGTGTGTGTGGGACAGGCAGTGTGTGTGGGACAGGCAGTACGTGTGCGACAGGCAGTGTGGGTGGGACAGGCAATGTGTGTGGAACAGGCAGTGAGTGTGACAGACAGTGTGTGTGGGACAGGCAGTGTGTGTGGAACATGCAGTGAGTATGACAGGCAATGTGTATGGGACAGGTAGTGTGTGTGGAACAGGCAGTGTGTGTGGGCCAGGCAGTGAGTGTGAGAGGCAGTGTGTGTGGGGCAGGCAGTGCATGTGGAATCGCCAGTGTGTGTGGGACAGGCAGTGTGTGGGACAGGCAGTGTGTGTGGAACAGGCAGTGAGTATGATAGGTAGTATGTGTGGGACAGGCAGTATGTGTGGAACAGGCAGTGAGTATGATAGGAAGTATGTGTGGGAGAGGCAGTATGTGTGGAACAGGCAGTGAGTGTGAGAGGCAGTGTGTGTGGGGCAGGCAGTGCATGTGGAACCGGCAGTGCGTGGAACAAGCAAAGTCTGCGACAGCCAGTGTGTATGGTACAGGCAGGGTGTGTGTAAAAGGCAGTGCGTGGAACAGGCAAAGTCTGCAACAGCCAGTGTGTGTGGTACAGGCAGTGTGTGTAGGACAGGCAGTGTGTGTGGGACAGGCAGTGTGTGTGGGACAGGCAGCATGTGTGGGACAGGCATTGAGTGTGGGGCAGGCAGTGTGTGTGGGGCAGGCAGTATGTGTGGGACAGGCAATGTGTGTGGAACAGGCAGTGAGTGTAGAACAGGCAGTGAGTGTGACAGGCAGTGTTTGTGGGGCAGGCAGTGCGCGTGAGACAGACAGTATGTGTGGGACAGGCAGTGTGAGTGGGACAGGCAGTGTTTGTGACAGGTAGTGTGTATGGGGCAGGCAATGTGTGTGAGACAGGCGGTGTGTGTGGGACATGCAGTGTGTGGGACAGGCAGTGTGTGTGGGACAGGCAGTGTGTGTGTTACAGGCAGTGTGGGGGACAGGCAGTGTGTGGGACAGGCAGTGTGTGGGGCAGGCAGCGTGTGTGGGGCAGGCAACGTGTGTGGGACAGGCAGTGTGTGGGACAGGCAGTGTGTGTGGAACAGGCAGTGAGTATGATAGGTAGTGTGTGTTTAACATGCAGTGAGTATGACAGGCAGTGTGTGTGGAACAGGCAGTGAGTGTGACAGGCAGTGTGTGTGGGATAGGTAGTGTGTGTAGAACAGGCAGTGTGTGTGGGTCAGGCACAGTGTGTGGAACAGACAGTGAGTGTGAGAGGCAGTGTGTGTGGGGCAGGCAGTGCATGTGGAACCGGCATTGTGTGTGGGACAGGCATGTGTGTGGGACAGGCAGTGCGTGTGGAACTGGCAGTGCATCGAACAGTCAAAGTCGGCGACAGCCAGTGTGTGTGGTACAGGCAGTGTGTGTGGAACAGTCAGTGTGTGGGACAGGCAGCATGTGTAGGACAGGCAGCGTGTGTGGAACAGGCAGTGTGAGTAGGACAGGCAGTGTGTGTGGGACAGGCAGCTTGTGTCGGACAGGCAGTGTGTGTGGAACAGTCAGTGTGTGGGACAGGCAGTGTGTGTGGGACAGGCAGTGTGTGTGGGACAGGCAGTGTATGGGACAGGCAGTGTGTGGGACAGGCCAGGTGTGTAGAACAGGCAGTGTGTTGGACAGGCAGTGTGTGTGGGACAGGCAGTGTGTGGGACAGGCAGTGTGTGGGGGACAGGCAGTGTGTGGAACAGGCCATGTGTGTGGGACAAGCAGAGTGTGTGGGACAAGCAGTCTGTGTCGGACAGGCAGTGTGTGTGGAACAGTCAGTGTGTGGGACAGGCAGTGTGTGTGGGACAGGCAGTGTGTGTGGGACAGGCAGTGTATGGGACAGGCAGTGTGTGGGACAGGCCAGGTGTGTAGAACAGGCAGTGTGTTGGACAGGCAGTGTGTGTGGGACAGGCAGTGTGTGGGACAGGCAGTGTGTGGGGGACAGGCAGTGTGTGGAACAGGCCATGTGTGTGGGACAAGCAGAGTGTGTGGGACAAGCAGTCTGTGTGGGACAGGCAGTGTGTGTGGGATAGGCAGTGTGTGTGACAGGCAGTGTGTGGGACAGGCAGTGTGTGTGTGGGACAGGTAGTGTGTGTGGGACAGGCAATGCGTGTGGAACAGGCAGTGTGTGTGGGACAGGCAGCATGTGTAGGACAGGCAGCGTGTGTGGAACAGGCAGTGTGAGTAGGACAGGCAGTGTGTGTGGGACAGGCAGCATGTGTGGAACAGGCAGTGTGTGGGACAGGCAGTGTGTGTGGGACAGGCAGTGCGTGTGCGACAGGCAGTGTGGGTGGGACAGGCAATGTGTGTGGAACAGGCAGTGAGTGTGACAGACAGTGTGTGTGGGACAGGCAGTGTGAGTGGGACAGGCAGTGGTTGTGACAGGTAGTGTGTGTAGGACAGGCAGTGTGAGTGGGACAGGCAGTATTTGTGACACGTAGTGTGTATGGGGCAGACAATGTGTGTGAGACAGGCGGTGTGTGTAGGACAGGCGGTGTGTGGGGCAGGCAGCATGTGTGGGGCAGGCAGCGTGTGTGGGGCAGGCAGTGTGGGTGGCACAGGCAGTGTGTGTAGAACAGGCAGTGAGTGTGACAGGCAGTGTTTGTGGGGCAGGCAGTGTGTGTGAGACAGACAGTGTGTGTGGGACAGGCAGTGTGAGTGGGACAGGCAGTGTTTGTGACAGGTAGTGTGTATGGGGCAGACAATGTGTGTGGGACAGGCAGTGTGTGTGGGACAGGCAGTGTGTGTGGGACAGGCAGTGTGTGTGGGAGAGGCAGTGTGTGGGACATGCAGTGTGTGTGGGACAGGCACAGTGTGTGGAACAGACAGTGAGTGTGAGAGGCAGTGTTTGTGGGGCAGGCAGTGCATGTGGGACAGGCATTGTGTGTGGGACAGGCAGTGCGTGTGGGACAGGCAGTGCATCGAACAGGCAAAGTCGGCGACAGACAGTGTGTGTGGTACAGGCAGTGTGTGTAGAACAGTCAGTGTGTGGTACAGGCCGTGTGTATAGGACAGGCAGTGTGTATAGGACAGGCAGTGTGTGGGACAGGCAGCATGTGTAGGACAGGCAACGTGTGTGGGACAGACAGCTTGTGTAGGACAGGCAGTGTGTGTGGGACAGGCAGTGTGTGTGGGACAGGCAGTGTGTGTGGGACAGGCAGTGTGTGTGGAAGAGGCAGTGAGTATGATAGGTAGTGTGTGTTTAACATGCAGTGCGTATGACAGGCAGTGTGTGTGGAACAGGCAGTGACTGTGCGACAGGCAGTGTGTGGGACAGACAGTGTGTGTGGAACAGGCATTGTGTGTGGGACAGGCAGTGTGTGTGGGACAGGCAGTGTGTGTGGGACAGGCATTGTGTGTGGGACAGGCAGTGTGTGTGGGACAGGCAGTGTGTGGGATAGGCAGTGTGTTGGGACAGGCAGTGTGTGGGACAGGCCATGTGTGTAGAACAGGCAGTGTGTTGGACAGGCAGCGTGTGGGATAGGCACTGTGTGTGGGACAGGCAGTGTGTGGGACAGGCAGTGTGTGGGACATGCAGTGTGTGTGGGACAAGCAGTGTGTGTGGGACAAGCAGTGTGTGTGGGACAGGCAGTGTGTGTGGGACAGGTAGTGTGTGTGTGTGACAGGTAGTGTGTGTATGTGACAGTTAGTGTGTGGGATAGGCAGTGTGTGTGGAACAGGCAGTGAGTGTGGAACAGGCAGTGAGTGTGGAACAGGCAGTGAGTGTGACAGATAATGTGTGTGGGACAGGCAGTGTGTGTGGAACATGCAGTGAGTATGACAGGCAATGTGTATGGGACAGGTAGTGTGTGTGGAACAGGCAGTGTGTGTGGGCCAGGCAGTGAGTGTGAGAGGCAGTGTGTGTGGGGCAGGCAGTGCATGTGGAATCGCCAGTGTGTGTGGGACAGGCAGTGTGTGGGACAGGCAGTGCGTGTGGAACAGGCAGTTCGTGGAACAGGCAAAGTCTGCGACAGCCAGTGTGTGTGGGACAAGCAGTGTGTGTGGGACAGGCAGTGTATGTGGGAAAGGCAGTATGTGTGGAACAGGCAGTGTGTGTGACAGGTAGTGTGTGTAGGACAGGCAGTGTGTGGGACTGTCAGTGTGTGTAGGACAAGCAGCGTGTGTGGTACAGGCAGTGTGTGGGCCAGGCAGTGTGTGTGACAGGTAGTGCGTGTGGGACAGGCAGTGCGTGTGGAACAGGCAGTATGGTTGGGGACAGGCAGTGTGTGTGGAACAGGCAGTGAGTATGATAGGTAGTATGTGTGGGACAGGCAGTATGTGTGGAACAGGCAGTGAGTATGATAGGTAGTATGTGTGGGAGAGGCAGTATGTGTGGAACAGGCAGTGAGTGTGAGAGGCAGTGTGTGTGGGGCAGGCAGTGCATGTGGAACCGGCAGTGCGTGGAACAAACAAAGTCTGCGACAGCCAGTGTGTATGGTACAGGCAGGGTGTGTGTAAAAGGCAGTGCGTGGAACAGGCAAAGTCTGCGACAGCCAGTGTGTGTGGTACAGGCAGTGTGTGTAGGACAGGCAGTGTCTGTGGGACAGGCAGTGTGTGTGGGACAGGCAGCGTGTGGGACAGGCAGCATGTGTGGGACAGGCAGTGTGTGTGGGGCAGGCAGTGTGTGTGGGGCAGGCAGTGTGTGTGGGGCAGGCAGTGTGTGTGGGACAGGCAGTGTGTGTGGGACATGCAGTGTGTGTGGGACATGCTGTGTGTGGGACAGGCAGTGTGTGTGGGACAGGCAGTGTGTGTGGGACAGGCAGTGTGTGTGGGACAGGCAGTGCGTGGGACAGGCAGTGTGTGTGGGACAGGCAGTGTGTGTGGGACAGGCAGTGCGTGAGGCAGGCGGTGTGTGTGGGACAGGCGGTGTGTGTAGGACAGGCAGCGCGTGTGGAACAGGCAGCGTGTGTGGGACAGGCAGCGTGTGTGGGACGGGCAGCGTGTGGGGCAGGCAGCGTGTTTAGGACAGGCAGTGTGTGGGACAGGCAGCGTGTGTGGGACAGGCAGTGTGAATAGGACAGGCAGTGTGTGTGGGACAGGCAGCATGTGTAGGACAGGCAGTGTGTGTGGGACAGGAAGTGTGTGTGGGACAGGCAGTGTGTGTGGGACAGGCAGTACGTGTGCGACAGGCAGTGTGGGTGGGACAGGCAATGTGTGTGGAACAGGCAGTGAGTGTGACAGACAGTGTGTGTGGGACAGGCAGTGTGTGTGGAACATGCAGTGAGTATGACAGGCAATGTGTATGGGACAGGTAGTGTGTGTGGAACAGGCAGTGTGTGTGGGCCAGGCAGTGAGTGTGAGAGGCAGTGTGTGTGGGGCAGGCAGTGCATGTGGAATCGCCAGTGTGTGTGGGACAGGCAGTGTGTGGGACAGGCAGTGCGTGTGGAACAGGCAGTGCGTGGAACAGGCAAAGTCTGCGACAGCCAGTGTGTGTGGGACAAGCAGTGTGTGTGGGACAGGCAATGTATGTGGGAAAGGCAGTATGTGTGGAACAGGCAGTGTGTGTGACAGGTAGTGTGTGTAGGACAGGCAGTGTGTGGGACAGTCAGTGTGTGTAGGACAAGCAGCGTGTGGGCCAGACAGTGTGTGTGACAGGTAGTGCGTGTGGGGCAGGCAGTGAGTATGATAGGTAGTATGTGTGGGACAGGCAGTATGTGTGGAACAGGCAGTGAGTATGATAGGTAGTATGTGTGGGAGAGGCAGTATGTGTGGAACAGGCAGTGAGTGTGAGAGGCAGTGTGTGTGGGGCAGGCAGTGCATGTGGAACCGGCAGTGCGTTGAACAAGCAAAGTCTGCGACAGCCAATGTGTATGGTACAGGCAGGGTGTGTGTAAAAGGCAGTGCGTGGAACAGGCAAAGTCTGCGACAGCCAGTGTGTGTGGTACAGGCAGTGTGTGTAGGACAGGCAGTGTCTGTGGGACAGGCAGTGTGTGTGGGACAGGCAGCATGTGTGGGACAGGCAGTGTGTGTGAGACAGGCAGTGTGTGTGGGGCAGGCAGTGTGTGTGGGCAAGCAGTGTGTGTGTGGGACATGCAGTGTGTGTGGGACAGGCAGCTTGTGTAGGACAGGCAGTGTGTGTGGGACAGGCAGTGTGTGTGGGACAGGCAGTGTGTGGGACAGGCAGTGTGTGGGACAGGCAGTGTGTGGGACAGGCCATGTGTGTAGAACAGGCAGTGTGTTGGACAGGCAGTGTGTGGGATAGGCACTGTGTGTAGGACAGGCAGCGTGTGTGGGACATGCAGTGTGTGGGACATGCAGTGTGTGTGGGACAAGCAGTGTGTGTAGGACAGGCAGTGTGTGTGGGGCAGGCAGTGCGTGTGGAACAGGCAGTGTGTGTGGAACAGGCAGTGAGTATGATAGGTAGTGTGCATTTAACATGCAGTGAGTGTGACAGGCAGTGTGTGTGGGGCAGGCAGTGCGTGTGGAACAGGCAGTGTGTGTGCAACATGCAGTGAGTATGACAGGCAATGTGTATGGGACAGGTAGTGTGTGTGGAACAGGCAGTGTGTCTGGGCCAGGCAGTATGTGTGGAACAGGCAGTGAGTATGATAGGTAGTATGTGTGGGACAGGCAGTATGTGTGGAACAGGCAGTGAGTATGATAGGTAGTATGTGTGGGAGAGGCAGTATGTGTGGAACAGGCAGTGAGTGTGAGAGGCAGTGTGTGTGGGGCAGGCAGTGCATGTGGAACCGGCAGTGCGTGGAACAAGCAAAGTCTGCGACAGCCAGTGTGTATGGTACAGGCAGGGTGTGTGTAAAAGGCAGTGCGTGGAACAGGCAAAGTCTGCGACAGCCAGTGTGTGTGCTACAGGCAGTGTGTGTAGGACAGGCAGTGTCTGTGGGACAGGCAGTGTGTGTGGGACAGGCAGCGTGTGGGACAGGCAGCATGTGTGGGACAGGCAGTGTGTGTGAGACAGGCAGTGTGTGTGGGGCAGGCAGTGTGTGTGGGGCAGGCAGTGTGTGTGGGACAGGCAGTGTGTGTGGGACATGCAGTGTGTGTGGGACATGCAGTGTGTGTGGGACATGCTGTGTGTGGGACAGGCAGTGTGTGTGGGACAGGCAGTGTGTGTGGGACAGGCAGTGTGTGTGGGACAGGCAGTGCGTGGGACAGGCAGTGTGTGTGGGACAGGCAGTGTGTGTGGGACAGGCATGTGTGTGGGACAGGCAGTGCGTGTGGAACTGGCAGTGCATCGAACAGTCAAAGTCGGCGACAGCCAGTGTGTGTGGTACAGGCAGTGTGTGTGGAACAGTCAGTGTGTGGGACAGGCAGCATGTGTAGGACAGGCAGCGTGTGTGGAACAGGCAGTGTGAGTAGGACAGGCAGTGTGTGTGGGACAGGCAGCTTGTGTCGGACAGGCAGTGTGTGTGGGACAGGCAGTGTGTGTGGGACAGGCAGTGTATGGGACAGGCAGTGTGTGGGACAGGCCAGGTGTGTAGAACAGGCAGTGTGTGTGGGGCAGGCAGTGTGTGTGGAACAGGCAGTGAGTATGATAGGTAGTGTGTGTTTAACATGCAGTGAGTATGACAGGCAGTGTGTGTGGAACAGGCAGTGAGTGTGACAGGCAGTGAGTGTGACATGCAGTGTGTGTGGGACAGGCAGTGTGTGTGGGACAGGCAGTGTATGTGGGACAGGCACAGTGTATGGAACAGACAGCGAGTGTGAGAGGCAGTGTGTGTGGGGCAGGCAGTGCATGTGGAACCGGCATTGTGTGTGGGACAGGCATTGTGTGTGGGACAGACATTGTGTGTGGGACAGGCAGTGCGTGTGGAACAGGCTGTGCATCGAACAGGCAGTGTGTGTGGGACAGGCAGTGTGTGGGACAGGCAGTGTGTGGGGGACAGGCAGTGTGTGGAACAGGCCATGTGTGTGGGACAAGCAGAGTGTGTGGGACAAGCAGTCTGTGTGGGACAGTCAGTGTGTGTGGGATAGGCAGTGTGTGTGACAGGCAGTGTGTGGGACAGGCAGTGTGTGTGTGGGACAGGTAGTGTGTGTGGGACAGGCAATGCGTGTGGAACAGGCAGTGTGTGTGGGACAGGCAGCATGTGTAGGACAGGCAGCGTGTGTGGAACAGGCAGTGTGAGTAGGACAGGCAGTGTGTGTGGGATAGGCAGCATGTGTGGAACAGGCAGTGTGTGGGACAGGCAGTGTGTGTGGGACAGGCAGTGCGTGTGCGACAGGCAGTGTGGGTGGGACAGGCAATGTGTGTGGAACAGGCAGTGAGTGTGACAGACAGTGTGTGTGGGACAGGCAGTGTGAGTGGGACAGGCAGTGGTTGTGACAGGTAGTGTGTGTAGGACAGGCAGTGTGAGTGGGACAGGCAGTGTTTGTGACACGTAGTGTGTATGGGGCAGACAATGTGTGTGAGACAGGCGGTGTGTGTAGGACAGGCGGTGTGTGGGGCAGGCAGCATGTGTGGGGCAGGCAGCGTGTGTGGGGCAGGCAGTGTGGGTGGCACAGGCAGTGTGTGTAGAACAGGCAGTGAGTGTGACAGGCAGTGTTTGTGGGGCAGGCAGTGTGTGTGAGACAGACAGTGTGTGTGGGACAGGCAGTGTGAGTGGGACAGGCAGTGTTTGTGACAGGTAGTGTGTATGGGGCAGACAATGTGTGTGGGACAGGCAGTGTGTGTGGGACAGGCAGTGTGTGTGGGACAGGTAGTGTGTGTGGGAGAGGCAGTGTGTGGGACATGCAGTGTGTGTGGGACAGGCACAGTGTGTGGAACAGACAGTGAGTGTGAGAGGCAGTGTTTGTGGGGCAGGCAGTGCATGTGGGACAGGCATTGTGTGTGGGACAGGCAGTGCGTGTGGGACAGGCAGTGCATCGAACAGGCAAAGTCGGCGACAGACAGTGTGTGTGGTACAGGCAGTGTGTGTAGAACAGTCAGTGTGTGGTACAGGCCGTGTGTATAGGACAGGCAGTGTGTATAGGACATGCAGTGTGTGGGACAGGCAGCATGTGTAGGACAGGCAACGTGTGTGGGACAGACAGCTTGTGTAGGACAGGCAGTGTGTGTGGGACAGGCAGTGTGTGTGGGACAGGCAGTGTGTGTGGGACAGGCAGTGTGTGTGGAAGAGGCAGTGAGTATGATAGGTAGTGTGTGTTTAACATGCAGTGCGTATGACAGGCAGTGTGTGTGGAACAGGCAGTGACTGTGCGACAGGCAGTGTGTGGGACAGACAGTGTGTGTGGAACAGGCATTGTGTGTGGGACAGGCAGTGTGTGTGGGACAGGCAGTGTGTGTGGGACAGGCATTGTGTGTGGGACAGGCAGTGTGTGTGGGACAGGCAGTGTGTGGGATAGGCAGTGTGTTGGGACAGGCAGTGTGTGGGACAGGCCATGTGTGTAGAACAGGCAGTGTGTTGGACAGGCAGCGTGTGGGATAGGCACTGTGTGTGGGACAGGCAGTGTGTGGGACATGCAGTGTGTGTGGGACAAGCAGTGTGTGTGGGACAAGCAGTGTGTGTGGGACAGGCAGTGTGTGTGGGACAGGTAGTGTGTGTGTGTGACAGTTAGTGTGTGGGATAGGCAGTGTGTGTGGAACAGGCAGTGAGTGTGGAACAGGCAGTGAGTGTGGAACAGGCAGTGAGTGTGACAGATAATGTGTGTGGGACAGGCAGTGTGTGTGGAACATGCAGTGAGTATGACAGGCAATGTGTATGGGACAGGTAGTGTGTGTGGAACAGGCAGTGTGTGTGGGCCAGGCAGTGAGTGTGAGAGGCAGTGTGTGTGGGGCAGGCAGTGCATGTGGAATCGCCAGTGTGTGTGGGACAGGCAGTGTGTGGGACAGGCAGTGCGTGTGGAACAGGCAGTGCGTGGAACAGGCAAAGTCTGCGACAGCCAGTGTGTGTGGGACAAGCAGTGTGTGTGGGACAGGCAGTGTATGTGGGAAAGGCAGTATGTGTGGAACAGGCAGTGTGTGTGACAGGTAGTGTGTGTAGGACAGGCAGTGTGTGGGACTGTCAGTGTGTGTAGGACAAGCAGCGTGTGTGGTACAGG
The DNA here is from genome assembly GCF_044704955.1 of Pristiophorus japonicus. Taxonomy (NCBI): domain Eukaryota; kingdom Metazoa; phylum Chordata; class Chondrichthyes; family Pristiophoridae; genus Pristiophorus; species Pristiophorus japonicus. The sequence continues at coordinate 756,485 of NW_027252955.1, read as the reverse complement.
CAGTGTGTGGGCCAGGCAGTGTGTGTGACAGGTAGTGCGTGTGGGACAGGCAGTGCGTGTGGAACAGGCAGTATGGTTGGGGACAGGCAGTGTGTGTGGAACAGGCAGTGAGTATGATAGGTAGTATGTGTGGTACAGGCAGTATGTGTGGAACAGGCAGTGAGTATGATAGGTAGTATGTGTGGGAGAGGCAGTATGTGTGGAACAGGCAGTGAGTGTGAGAGGCAGTGTGTGTGGGGCAGGCAGTGCATGTAGAACCGGCAGTGCGTGGAACAAGCAAAGTCTGCGACAGCCAGTGTGTATGGTACAGGCAGGGTGTGTGTAAAAGGCAGTGCGTGGAACAGGCAAAGTCTGCGACAGCCAGTGTGTGTGGTACAGGCAGTGTGTGTAGGACAGGCAGTGTCTGTGGGACAGGCAGTGTGTGTGGGACAGGCAGCGTGTGGGACAGGCAGCATGTGTGGGACAGGCAGTGTGTGTGAGACAGGCAGTGTGTGTGGGGCAGGCAGTGTGTGTGGGGCAGGCAGTGTGTGTGGGACAGGCAGTGTGTGTGGGACATGCAGTGTGTGTGGGACATGCAGTGTGTGTGGGACATGCTGTGTGTGGGACAGGCAGTGTGTGTGGGACAGGCAGTGTGTGTGGGACAGGCAGTGTGTGTGGGACAGGCAGTGCGTGGGACAGGCAGTGTGTGTGGGACAGGCAGTGTGTGTGGGACAGGCAGTGCGTGAGGCAGGCGGTGTGTGTGGGACAGGCGGTGTGTGTAGGACAGGCAGCGTGTGTGGAACAGGCAGCGTGTGTGGGACAGGCAGCGTGTGTGGGACGGGCAGCGTGTGGGGCAGGCAGCGTGTTTAGGACAGGCAGTGTGTGGAACAGGCAGCGTGTGTGGGACAGGCAGTGTGAGTAGGACAGGCAGTGTGTGTGGGACAGGCAGCATGTGTAGGACAGGCAGTGTGTGTGGGACAGGAAGTGTGTGTGGGACAGGCAGTGTGTGTGGGACAGGCAGTACGTGTGCGACAGGCAGTGTGGGTGGGACAGGCAATGTGTGTGGAACAGGCAGTGAGTGTGACAGACAGTGTGTGTGGGACAGGCAGTGTGTGTGGAACATGCAGTGAGTATGACAGGCAATGTGTATGGGACAGGTAGTGTGTGTGGAACAGGCAGTGTGTGTGGGCCAGGCAGTGAGTGTGAGAGGCAGTGTGTGTGGGGCAGGCAGTGCATGTGGAATCGCCAGTGTGTGTGGGACAGGCAGTGTGTGGGACAGGCAGTGCGTGTGGAACAGGCAGTGCGTGGAACAGGCAAAGTCTGCGACAGCCAGTGTGTGTGGGACAAGCAGTGTGTATGGGACAGGCAATGTATGTGGGAAAGGCAGTATGTGTGGAACAGGCAGTGTGTGTGACAGGTAGTGTGTGTAGGACAGGCAGTGTGTGGGACAGTCAGTGTGTGTAGGACAAGCAGCGTGTGTGGAACAGGCAGTGTGTGGGCCAGGCAGTGTGTGTGACAGGTAGTGCGTGTGGGGCAGGCAGTGAGTATGATAGGTAGTATGTGTGGGACAGGCAGTATGTGTGGAACAGGCAGTGAGTATGATAGGTAGTATGTGTGGGAGAGGCAGTATGTGTGGAACAGGCAGTGAGTGTGAGAGGCAGTGTGTGTGGGGCAGGCAGTGCATGTGGAACCGGCAGTGCGTTGAACAAGCAAAGTCTGCGACAGCCAATGTGTATGGTACAGGCAGGGTGTGTGTAAAAGGCAGTGCGTGGAACAGGCAAAGTCTGCGACAGCCAGTGTGTGTGGTACAGGCAGTGTGTGTAGGACAGGCAGTGTCTGTGGGACAGGCAGTGTGTGTGGGACAGGCAGCATGTGTGGGACAGGCAGTGTGTGTGAGACAGGCAGTGTGTGTGGGGCAGGCAGTGTGTGTGGGCAAGCAGTGTGTGTGTGGGACATGCAGTGTGTGTGGGACAGGCAGCTTGTGTAGGACAGGCAGTGTGTGTGGGACAGGCAGTGTGTGTGGGACAGGCAGTGTGTGTGGGACAGGCAGTGTGTGGGACAGGCAGTGTGTGGGACAGGCAGTGTGTGGGACAGGCCATGTGTGTAGAACAGGCAGTGTGTTGGACAGGCAGTGTGTGGGATAGGCACTGTGTGTAGGACAGGCAGCGTGTGTGGGACATGCAGTGTGTGGGACATGCAGTGTGTGTGGGACAAGCAGTGTGTGTAGGACAGGCAGTGTGTGTGGGGCAGGCAGTGCGTGTGGAACAGGCAGTGTGTGTGGAACAGGCAGTGAGTATGATAGGTAGTGTGCATTTAACATGCAGTGAGTGTGACAGGCAGTGTGTGTGGGGCAGGCAGTGCGTGTGGAACAGGCAGTGTGTGTGCAACATGCAGTGAGTATGACAGGCAATGTGTATGGGACAGGTAGTGTGTGTGGAACAGGCAGTGTGTCTGGGCCAGGCAGTATGTGTGGAACAGGCAGTGAGTATGATAGGTAGTATGTGTGGGACAGGCAGTATGTGTGGAACAGGCAGTGAGTATGATAGGTAGTATGTGTGGGAGAGGCAGTATGTGTGGAACAGGCAGTGAGTGTGAGAGGCAGTGTGTGTGGGGCAGGCAGTGCATGTGGAACCGGCAGTGCGTGGAACAAGCAAAGTCTGCGACAGCCAGTGTGTATGGTACAGGCAGGGTGTGTGTAAAAGGCAGTGCGTGGAACAGGCAAAGTCTGCGACAGCCAGTGTGTGTGGTACAGGCAGTGTGTGTAGGACAGGCAGTGTCTGTGGGACAGGCAGTGTGTGTGGGACAGGCAGCGTGTGGGACAGGCAGCATGCGTGGGACAGGCAGTGTGTGTGAGACAGGCAGTGTGTGTGGGGCAGGCAGTGTGTGTGGGGCAGGCAGTGTGTGTGGGACAGGCAGTGTGTGTGGGACATGCAGTGTGTGTGGGACATGCTGTGTGTGGGACAGGCAGTGTGTGTGGGACAGGCAGTGTGTGTGGGACAGGCAGTGCGTGGGACAGGCAGTGTGTGTGGGACAGGCAGTGTGTGTGGGACAGGCAGTGCGTGAGGCAGGCGGTGTGTGTGGGACAGGCAGCGTGTGTGGAACAGGCAGCGTGTGTGGGACAGGCAGCGTGTGTGGGACGGGCAGCGTGTGGGGCAGGCAGCGTGTTTAGGACTGGCAGTGTGTGGGACAGGCAGCGTGTTTGGGACAGGCAGTGTGAGTAGGACAGGCAGTGTGTGTGGGACAGGCAGCATGTGTAGGACAGGCAGTGTGTGTGGGACAGGCAGTGTGTGTGGGACAGGCAGTACGTGTGCGACAGGAAGTGTGGGTGGGACAGGAAATGTGTGTGGAACAGGCAGTGAGTGTGACAGACAGTGTGTGTGGGACAGGCAGTGTGTGTGGAACATGCAGTGAGTGTGACAGGCAATATGTATGGGACAGGTAGTGTGTGTGGAACAGGCAGTATGTGTGGGCCAGGCAGTGAGTGTGAGAGGCAGTGTGTGTGGGGCAGGCAGTGCATGTGGAATCGCCAGTGTGTGTGGGACAGGCAGTGTGTGGGACAGGCAGTGCGTGTGGAACAGGCAGTGCGTGGAACAGGCAAAGTCTGCGACAGCCAGTGTGTGTGGGACAAGTAGTGTGTGTGGGACAGGCAGTGTATGTGTGAAAGGCAGTATGTGTGGAACAGGCAGTGTGTGTGACAGGTAGTGTGTGTAGGACAGGCAGTGTGTGGGACAGTCAGTGTGTGTAGGACAAGCAGCGTGTGTGGAACAGGCAGTGTGTGGGCCAGGCAGTGTGTGTGACAGGTAGTGCGTGTGGGGCAGGCAGTGAGTATGATAGGTAGTATGTGTGGGACAGGCAGTATGTGTGGAACAGGCAGTGAGTATGATAGGTAGTATGTGTGGGAGAGGCAGTATGTGTGGAACAGGCAGTGAGTGTGAGAGGCAGTGTGTGTGGGGCAGGCAGTGCATGTGGAACCGGCAGTGCGTTGAACAAGCAAAGTCTGCGACAGCCAATGTGTATGGTACAGGCAGGGTGTGTGTAAAAGGCAGTGCGTGGAACAGGCAAAGTCTGCGACAGCCAGTGTGTGTGGTACAGGCAGTGTGTGTAGGACAGGCAGTGTCTGTGGGACAGGCAGTGTGTGTGGGACAGGCAGCATGTGTGGGACAGGCAGTGTGTGTGAGACAGGCAGTGTGTGTGGGGCAGGCAGTGTGTGTGGGACATGCAGTGTGTGTGGGACAGGCAGCTTGTGTAGGACAGGCAGTGTGTGTGGGACAGGCAGTGTGTGTGGGACAGGCAGTGTGTGTGGGACAGGCAGTGTGTGGGACAGGCAGTGTGTGGGACAGGCAGTGTGTGGGACAGGCCATGTGTGTCGAACAGGCAGTGTGTTGGACAGGCAGTGTGTGGGATAGGCACTGTGTGTAGGACAGGCAGCGTGTGTGGGACATGCAGTGTGTGGGACAAGCAGTGTGTGTAGGACAGGCAGTGTGTGTGGGGCAGGCAGTGCGTGTGGAACAGGCAGTGTGTGTGGAACAGGCAGTGAGTATGATAAGTAGTGTGCATTTAACATGCAGTGAGTGTGACAGGCAGTGTGTGTGGGGCAGGCAGTGAGTGTGGAACAGGCAGTGTGTGTGCAACATGCAGTGAGTATGACAGGCAATGTGTATGGGACAGGTAGTGTGTGTGGAACAGGCAGTGTGTCTGGGCCAGGCAGTATGTGTGGAACAGGCAGTGAGTATGATAGGTAGTATGTGTGGGACAGGCAGTATGTGTGGAACAGGCAGTGAGTATGATAGGTAGTATGTGTGGGAGAGGCAGTATGTGTGGAACAGGCAGTGAGTGTGAAAGGCAGTGTGTGTGGGGCAGGCAGTGCATGTGGAACCGGCAGTGCGTGGAACAAGCAAAGTCTGCGACAGCCAGTGTGTATGGTACAGGCAGGGTGTGTGTAAAAGGCAGTGCGTGGAACAGGCAAAGTCTGCGACAGCCAGTGTGTGTGCTACAGGCAGTGTGTGTAGGACAGGCAGTGTCTGTGGGACAGGCAGTGTGTGTGGGACAGGCAGCGTGTGGGACAGGCAGCATGTGTGGGACAGGCAGTGTGTGTGAGACAGGCAGTGTGTGTGGGGTAGGCAGTGTGTGTGGGACAGGCAGTGTGTGTGGGACATGCAGTGTGTGTGGGACATGCAGTGTGTGTGGGACATGCTGTGTGTGGGACAGGCAGTGTGTGTGGGACAGGCAGTGTGTGTGGGACAGGCAGTGTGTGTGGGACAGGCAGTGCGTGGGACAGGCAGTGTGTGTGGGACAGGCAGTGTGTGTGGGACAGGCAGTGCGTGAGGCAGGCGGTGTGTGTGGGACAGGCGGTGTGTGTAGGACAGGCAGCGTGTGTGGAACAGGCAGCGTGTGTGGGACAGGTAGCGTGTGTGGGACGGGCAGCGTGTGGGGCAGGCAGCGTGTTTAGGACTGGCAGTGTGTGGGACAGGCAGCGTGTGTGGGACAGGCAGTGTGAGTAGGACAGGCAGTGTGTGTGGGACAGGCAGCATGTGTAGGACAGGCAGTGTGTGTGGGACAGGCAGTGTGTGTGGGACAGGCAGTGTGTGTGGGACAGGCAGTACGTGTGCGACAGGAAGTGTGGGTGGGACAGGCAATGTGTGTGGAACAGGCAGTGAGTGTGACAGGCGATGTGTATGGGACAGGTAGTGTGTGTGGAACAGGCAGTATGTGTGGGCCAGGCAGTGAGTGTGAGAGGCAGTGTGTGTGGGGCAGGCAGTGCATGTGGAATCGCCAGTGTGTGTGGGACAGGCAGTGTGTGGGACAGGCAGTGCGTGTGGAACAGGCAGTGCGTGGAACAGGCAAAGTCTGCGACAGCCAGTGTGTGTGGGACAAGCAGTGTGTGTGGGACAGGCAGTGTATGTGGCAAAGGCAGTATGTGTGGAACAGGCAGTGTGTGTGACAGGTAGTGTGTGTAGGACAGGCAGTGTGAGTGGGACAGGCAGTGTTTGTGACAGGTAGTGTGTATGGGGCAGTGCGTGTGGAACAGGCAGTGTGTGTGGAACAGGCAGTGAGTATGTGTGGAACAGGCAGTGTGTGGGACAGTCAGTGTGTGTAGGACAGGCAGTGTGAGTGGGACAGGCAGTGTTTGTGACAGGTAGTGTGTATGGGGCAGTGCGTGTGGAACAGGCAGTGTGTGTGGAACAGGCAGTGAGTATGATAGGTAGTGTGCATTTAACATGCAGTGTGTGTGGGACAGGCAGCGTGTGGGATAGGCACTGTGTGTGGGACAGGCAGTGTGTGGGACATGCAGTGTGTGTGGGACAAGCAGTGTGTGTGGGACAAGCAGTGTGTGTGGGACAGGCAGTGTGTGTGGGACAGGTAGTGTGTGTGTGTGACAGGTAGTGTGTGTATGTGACAGTTAGTGTGTGGGATAGGCAGTGTGTGTGGAACAGGCAGTGAGTGTGGAACAGGCAGTGAGTGTGGAACAGGCAGTGAGTGTGACAGATAATGTGTGTGGGACAGGCAGTGTGTGTGGAACATGCAGTGAGTATGACAGGCAATGTGTATGGGACAGGTAGTGTGTGTGGAACAGGCAGTGTGTGTGGAACAGGCAGTGAGTATGATAGGTAGTGTGCATTTAACATGCAGTGAGTGTGACAGGCAGTGTGTGTGGTGCAGGCAGTGCGTGTGGAACAGGCAGTGTGTGTGGAACAGGCAGTGAGTATGAAAGGTAGTGTGCATTTAACATGCAGTGAGTGTGACAGGCAGTGTGTGTGGGGCAGGCAGTGCGTGTGGAACAGGCAGTGTGTGTGGAACAGGCAGTGAGTATGATAGGTAGTGTGTGTTTAACATGCAGTGAGTATGACAGGCAGTGTGTGTGGAACAGGCAGTGAGTGTGACAGGCAGTGAGTATGACATGCAGTGTGTGTGGGACAGGCAGTGTGTGTGGAACAGGCAGTGTATGTGGGACAGGCACAGTGTATGGAACAGACAGTGAGTGTGAGAGGCAGTGTGTGTGGGGCAGGCAGTGCATGTGGAACCGGCATTGTGTGTGGGACAGGCATTGTGTGTGGGACAGACATTGTGTGTGGGACAGGCAGTGCGTGTGGAACAGGCAGTGCATCGAACAGGCAGTGTGTGTGGGACATGCAGTGTGTGGGACAGGCAGTGTGTGGGGGACAGGCAGTGTGTGGAACAGGCCATGTGTGTGGGACAAGCAGAGTGTGTGGGACAAGCAGTCTGTGTGGGACAGGCAGTGTGTGTGGGACAGGCAGTGTGTGTGAGATAGGCAGTGTGTGTGACAGGCAGTGTGTGGGACAGGCAGTGTGTGTGTGGGACAGGTAGTGTGTGTGGGACAGGCAATGCGTGTGGAACAGGCAGTGTGTGTGGGACAGGCAGCATGTGTAGGACAGGCAGCGTGTGTGGAACAGGCAGTGTGAGTAGGACAGGCAGTGTGTGTGGGACAGGCAGCATGTGTAGGACAGGCAGTGCGTGTGCGACAGGCAGTGTGGGTGGGACAGGCAATGTGTGTGGAACAGGCAGTGAGTGTGACAGACAGTGTGTGTGGGACAGGCAGTGTGAGTGGGACAGGCAGTGTTTGTGACAGGTAGTGTGTGTAGGACAGGCAGTGTGAGTGGGACAGGCAGTGTTTGTGACAGGTAGTGTGTATGGGGCAGACAATGTTTGTGAGACAGGCGGTGTGTGTAGGACAGGCAGCGTGTGTGGGGCAGGCAGCGTGTGTGGGGCAGGCAGCGTGTGTGGGGCAGGCAGCGTGTATGGGACAGGCAGTGTGGGTGGCACAGGCAGTGTGTGTAGAACAGGCAGTGAGTGTGACAGGCAGTGTTTGTGGGGCAGGTGGTGTGTGTGAGACAGACAGTGTGTGTGGGACAGGCAGTGTGAGTGGGACAGGCAGTGTTTATGACAGGTAGTGTGTATGGGGCAGACAATGTGTGTGGGACAGGCAGTGTGTGTGTGCCAGGCAGTGTGTGTGGGACAGGCAGTGTGTGTGGGACAGGCAGTGTGTGGGACAGGCAGTGTGTGTGGGACAGGCACAGTGTGTGGAACAGACAGTGAGTGTGAGAGGCAGTGTGTGTGGGGCAGGCAGTGCATGTGGGACAGGCATTGTGTGTGGGACAGGCATTGTGTGTGGGACAGGTAGTGCGTGTGTAACAGGCAGTGCATCGAACAGGCAAAGTCGGCGACAGACAGTGTGTGTGGTACAGGCAGTGTGTGTAGAACAGTCAGTGTGTGGTACAGGCCGTGTGTATAGGACAGGCAGTGTGTATAGGACAGGCAGTGTGTGGGACAGGCAGCATGTGTAGGACAGGCAACGTGTGTGGGACAGGCAGCTTGTGTAGGACAGGCAGTGTGTGGGGGACAGGCAGTGTGTGTGGGACAGGCAGTGTGTGTGGGACAGGCAGTGTGTGTGGGACAGGCAGTGAGTATGATAGGTAGTGTGTGTTTAACATGCAGTGAGCATGACAGGCAGTGTGTGTGGAACAGGCAGTGAGTGTGCGACAGGCAGTGTGTGTGCGACAGGCAGTGTGTGGAACAGGCATTGTGTGTGGGACAGGCAGTGTGTGTGGGACAGGCAGTGTGTGTGGGACAGGCATTGTGTGTGGGAAAGGCAGTGTGTGTGAGACAGGCAGTGTGTGGGATAGGCAGTGTGTTGGGACAGGCAGTGTGTGGGACAGGCCATGTGTGTAGAACAAGCAGTGTGTTGGACAGGCAGCGTGTGGGATAGGCACTGTGTGTGGGACAGGCAGTGTGTGGGACATGCAGTGTGTGTGGGACAAGCAGTGTGTGTGGCACAAGCAGTGTGTGTGGGACAGGTAGTGTGTGTGGGACAGGTAGTGTGTGTGTGTGACAGGTAGTGTGTGCATGTGACAGTTAGTGTGTGGGACAGGCAGTGAGTGTGGAACAGGCAGTGAGTGTGGAACAGGCAGTGAGTGTGACAGATAATGTGTGTGGGACAGGCAGTGTGTGTGGAACATGCAGTGAGTATGACAGGCAATGTGTATGGGACAGGTAGTGTGTGTGGAACAGGCAGTGTGTGTGGGCCATGCAGTGAGTGTGAGAGGCAGTGTGTGTGGGGCAGGCAGTGCATGTGGAATCGCCAGTGTGTGTGGGACAGGCAGTGTGTGGGACAGGCAGTGCGTGTGGAACAGGCAGTGCGTGGAACAGGCAAAGTCTGCGACAGCCAGTGTGTGTGGGACAAGCAGTGTGTGTGGGACAGGCAGTGTATGTGGCAAAGGCAGTATGTGTGGAACAGGCAGTGTGTGTGACAGGTAGTGTGTGTGGGACAGGCAGTGTGTGGGACAGTCAGTGTGTGTAGGACAAGCAGCGTGTGTGGAACAGGCAGTGTGTGGGCCAGGCAGTGTGTGTGACAGGTAGTGCGTGTGGGGCAGGCAGTGAGTATGATAGGTAGTATGTGTGGGACAGGCAGTATGTGTGGAACAGGCAGTGAGTATGATAGGTAGTATGTGTGGGAGAGGCAGTATGTGTGGAACAGGCAGTGAGTGTGAGAGGCAGTGTGTGTGGGGCAGGCAGTGCATGTGGAACCGGCAGTGCGTGGAACAAGCAAAGTCTGCGACAGCCAATGTGTATGGTACAGGCAGGGTGTGTGTAAAAGGCAGTGCGTGGAACAGGCAAAGTCTGCGACAGCCAGTGTGTGTGGTACAGGCAGTGTGTGTAGGACAGGCAGTGTCTGTGGGACAGGCAGTGTGTGTGGGACAGGCAGCATGTGTGGGACAGGCAGTGTGTGTGAGACAGGCAGTGTGTGTGGGGCAGGCAGTGTGTGTGGGCAAGCAGTGTGTGTGTGGGACATGCAGTGTGTGGGACAGGCAGTGTGTGTGGGACAGGCAGCTTGTGTAGGACAGGCAGTGTGTGTGGGACAGGCAGTGTGTGTGGGACAGGCAGCGTGTGGGATAGGCACTGTGTGTGGGACAGGCAGTGTGTGGGACATGCAGTGTGTGTGGGACAAGCAGTGTGTGTGGGACAAGCAGTGTGTGTGGGACAGGCAGTGTGTGTGGGACAGGTAGTGTGTGTGTGTGACAGGTAGTGTGTGTATGTGACAGTTAGTGTGTGGGATAGGCAGTGTGTGTGGAACAGGCAGTGAGTGTGGAACAGGCAGTGAGTGTGGAACAGGCAGTGAGTGTGACAGATAATGTGTGTGGGACAGGCAGTGTGTGTGGAACATGCAGTGAGTATGACAGGCAATGTGTATGGGACAGGTAGTGTGTGTGGAACAGGCAGTGTGTGTGGGCCAGGCAGTGAGTGTGAGAGGCAGTGTGTGTGGGGCAGGCAGTGCATGTGGAATCGCCAGTGTGTGTGGGACAGGCAGTGTGTGGGATAGGCAGTGCGTGTGGAACAGGCAGTGCGTGGAACAGGCAAAGTCTGCGACAGCCAGTGTGTGTGGGACAAGCAGTGTGTGTGGGACAGGCAGTGTATGTGGGAAAGGCAGTATGTGTGGAATAGGCAGTGTGTGTGACAGGTAGTGTGTGTACGACAGGCAGTGTGTGGGACTGTCAGTGTGTGTAGGACAAGCAGCGTGTGTGGTACAGGCAGTGTGTGGGCCAGGCAGTGTGTGTGACAGGTAGTGCGTGTGGAACAGGCAGTATGGTTGGGGACAGGCAGTGTGTTTGGAACAGGCAGTGAGTATGATAGGTAGTATGTGTGGGACAGGCAGTATGTGTGGAACAGGCAGTGAGTATGATAGGTAGTATGTGTGGGAGAGGCAGTATGTGTGGAAAAGGCAGTGAGTGTGAGAGGCTGTGTGTGTGGGGCAGGCAGTGCATCTGGAACCGGCAGTGCGTGGAACAGGCAAAGTCTGCGACAGCCAGTGTGTGTGGTACAGGCAGTGTGTGTAGGACAGGCAGTGTCTGTGGGACAGGCAGTGTGTGTGGGACAGGCAGCGTGTGGGACAGGCAGCATGTGTGAGACAGGCAGTGTGTGTGGGGCAGGCAGTGTGTGTGGGCAAGCAGTGTGTGTGTGGGACAGGCAGTGTGTGTGGGACATGCAGTGTGTGTGGGCCATGCAGTGAGTGTGAGAGGCAGTGTGTGTGGGGCAGGCAGTGCATGTGGAATCGCCAGTGTGTGTGGGACAGGCAGTGTGTGGGACAGGCAGTGCGTGTGGAACAGGCAGTGCGTGGAACAGGCAAAGTCTGCGACAGCCAGTGTGTGTGGGACAAGCAGTGTGTGTGGGACAGGCAGTGTATGTGGCAAAGGCAGTATGTGTGGAACAGGCAGTGTGTGTGACAGGTAGTGTGTGTAGGACAGGCAGTGTGTGGGACAGTCAGTGTGTGTAGGACAAGCAGCGTGTGTGGAACAGGCAGTGTGTGGGCCAGGCAGTGTGTGTGACAGGTAGTGCGTGTGGGGCAGGCAGTGAGTATGATAGGTAGTATGTGTGGGACAGGCAGTATGTGTGGAACAGGCAGTGAGTATGATAGGTAGTATGTGTGGGAGAGGCAGTATGTGTGGAACAGGCAGTGAGTGTGAGAGGCAGTGTGTGTGGGGCAGGCAGTGCATGTGGAACCGGCAGTGCGTGGAACAAGCAAAGTCTGCGACAGCCAATGTGTATGGTACAGGCAGGGTGTGTGTAAAAGGCAGTGCGTGGAACAGGCAAAGTCTGCGACAGCCAGTGTGTGTGGTACAGGCAGTGTGTGTAGGACAGGCAGTGTCTGTGGGACAGGCAGTGTGTGTGGGACAGGCAGCATGTGTGGGACAGGCAGTGTGTGTGAGACAGGCAGTGTGTGTGGGGCAGGCAGTGTGTGTGGGCAAGCAGTGTGTGTGTGGGACATGCAGTGTGTGGGACAGGCAGTGTGTGTGGGACAGGCAGCTTGTGTAGGACAGGCAGTGTGTGTGGGACAGGCAGTGTGTGTGGGACAGGCAGCGTGTGGGATAGGCACTGTGTGTGGGACAGGCAGTGTGTGGGACATGCAGTGTGTGTGGGACAAGCAGTGTGTGTGGGACAAGCAGTGTGTGTGGGACAGGCAGTGTGTGTGGGACAGGTAGTGTGTGTGTGTGACAGGTAGTGTGTGTATGTGACAGTTAGTGTGTGGGATAGGCAGTGTGTGTGGAACAGGCAGTGAGTGTGGAACAGGCAGTGAGTGTGGAACAGGCAGTGAGTGTGACAGATAATGTGTGTGGGACAGGCAGTGTGTGTGGAACATGCAGTGAGTATGACAGGCAATGTGTATGGGACAGGTAGTGTGTGTGGAACAGGCAGTGTGTGTGGGCCAGGCAGTGAGTGTGAGAGGCAGTGTGTGTGGGGCAGGCAGTGCATGTGGAATCGCCAGTGTGTGTGGGACAGGCAGTGTGTGGGATAGGCAGTGCGTGTGGAACAGGCAGTGCGTGGAACAGGCAAAGTCTGCGACAGCCAGTGTGTGTGGGACAAGCAGTGTGTGTGGGACAGGCAGTGTATGTGGGAAAGGCAGTATGTGTGGAACAGGCAGTGTGTGTGACAGGTAGTGTGTGTACGACAGGCAGTGTGTGGGACTGTCAGTGTGTGTAGGACAAGCAGCGTGTGTGGTACAGGCAGTGTGTGGGCCAGGCAGTGTGTGTGACAGGTAGTGCGTGTGGAACAGGCAGTATGGTTGGGGACAGGCAGTGTGTTTGGAACAGGCAGTGAGTATGATAGGTAGTATGTGTGGGACAGGCAGTATGTGTGGAACAGGCAGTGAGTATGATAGGTAGTATGTGTGGGAGAGGCAGTATGTGTGGAAAAGGCAGTGAGTGTGAGAGGCTGTGTGTGTGGGGCAGGCAGTGCATCTGGAACCGGCAGTGCGTGGAACAGGCAAAGTCTGCGACAGCCAGTGTGTGTGGTACAGGCAGTGTGTGTAGGACAGGCAGTGTCTGTGGGACAGGCAGTGTGTGTGGGACAGGCAGCGTGTGGGACAGGCAGCATGTGTGAGACAGGCAGTGTGTGTGGGGCAGGCAGTGTGTGTGGGCAAGCAGTGTGTGTGTGGGACAGGCAGTGTGTGTGGGACATGCAGTGTGTGTGGGACATGCAGTGTGTGGGACAGGCAGTGTGTATGGGACAGGCAGTGCGTGGGACAGGCAGTGTGTGTGGGACAGGCAGTGTGTGTGGGACAGGCAGTGCGTGAGACAGGCGGTGTGTGTGGGACAGGCGGTGTGTGTTGGACAGGCAGCGTGTGTGGAACAGGCAGCGTGTGTGGGACAGGCAGCGTGTGTGGGACGGGCAGCGTGTGGGGCAGGCAGCGTGTTTAGGACAGGCAGTGAGTGGGACAGGCAGCGTGTGTGGGACAGGCAGTGTGAGTAGGACAGGCAGTGTGTGTGGGACAGGCAACGTGTGTGGGACAGGCAGCTTGTGTAGGACAGGCAGTGTGTGGGGGACACGCAGTGTGTGTGGGACAGGCAGTGTGTGTGGGACAGGCAGTGTGTGTGGGACAGGCAGTGTGTGTGGGACAGGCAGTGAGTATGATAGGTAGTGTGTGTTTAACATGCAGTGAGCATGACAGGCAGTGTGTGTGGAACAGGCAGTGAGTGTGCGACAGGCAGTGTGTGTGCGACAGGCAGTGTGTGGAACAGGCATTGTGTGTGGGACAGGCAGTGTGTGTGGGACAGGCAGTGTGTGTGGGACAGGCATTGTGTGTGGGAAAGGCAGTGTGTGTGAGACAGGCAGTGTGTGGGATAGGCAGTGTGTTGGGACAGGCAGTGTGTGGGACAGGCCATGTGTGTAGAACAAGCAGTGTGTTGGACAGGCAGCGTGTGGGATAGGCACTGTGTGTGGGACAGGCAGTGTGTGGGACATGCAGTGTGTGTGGGACAAGCAGTGTGTGTGGGACAAGCAGTGTGTGTGGCACAAGCAGTGTGTGTGGGACAGGTAGTGTGTGTGGGACAGGTAGTGTGTGTGTGTGACAGGTAGTGTGTGCATGTGACAGTTAGTGTGTGGGATAGGCAGTGTGTGTGGAACAGGCAGTGAGTGTGGAACAGGCAGTGAGTGTGGAACAGGCAGTGAGTGTGACAGATAATGTGTGTGGGACAGGCAGTGTCTGTGGAACATGCAGTGAGTATGACAGGCAATGTGTATGGGACAGGTAGTGTGTGTGGAACAGGCAGTGTGTGTGGGCCATGCAGTGAGTGTGAGAGGCAGTGTGTGTGGGGCAGGCAGTGCATGTGGAATCGCCAGTGTGTGTGGGACAGGCAGTGTGTGGGACAGGCAGTGCGTGTGGAACAGGCAGTGCGTGGAACAGGCAAAGTCTGCGACAGCCAGTGTGTGTGGGACAAGCAGTGTGTGTGGGACAGGCAGTGTATGTGGGAAAGGCAGTATGTGTGGAACAGGCAGTGTGTGTGACAGGTAGTGTGTGTAGGACAGGCAGTGTGTGGGACAGTCAGTGTGTGTAGGACAAGCAGCGTGTGTGGAACAGGCAGTGTGTGGGCCAGGCAGTGTGTGTGACAGGTAGTGCGTGTGGGGCAGGCAGTGAGTATGATAGGTAGTATGTGTGGGACAGGCAGTATGTGTGGAACAGGCAGTGAATATGATAGGTAGTATGTGTGGGAGAGGCAGTATGTGTGGAACAGGCAGTGAGTGTGAGAGGCAGTGTGTGTGGGGCAGGCAGTGCATGTGGAACCGGCAGTGCGTGGAACAAGCAAAGTCTGCGACAGCCAATGTGTATGGTACAGGCAGGGTGTGTGTAAAAGGCAGTGCGTGGAACAGGCAAAGTCTGCGACAGCCAGTGTGTGTGGTACAGGCAGTGTGTGTAGGACAGGCAGTGTGTGTGTGACAGGCAGCATGTGTGGGACAGGCAGTGTGTGTGAGACAGGCAGTGTGTGTGGGGCAGGCAGTGTGTGTGGGCAAGCAGTGTGTGTGTGGGACATGCAGTGTGTGGGACAGGCAGTGTGTGTGGGACAGGCAGCTTGTGTAGGACAGGCAGTGTGTGTGGGACAGGCAGTGTGTGTGGGACAGGCTGCGTGTGGGACAGGCAGTGTGTGGGACATGCAGTGTGTGTGGGACAAGCAGTGTGTGTGGGACAAGCAGTGTGTGTGGGACAGGCAGTGTGTGTGGGACAGGTAGTGAGTATGGAACAGGCAGTGAGTGTGACAGATAATGTGTGTGGGACAGGCAGTGTGTGTGGAACATGCAGTGAGTATGACAGGCAATGTGTATGGGACAGGTAGTGTGTGTGGAACAGGCAGTGTGTGTGGGCCAGGCAGTGAGTGTGAGAGGCAGTGTGTGTGGGGCAGGCAGTGCATGTGGAACCGGCAGTGCGTGGAACAAGCAAAGTCTGCGACAGCCAATGTGTATGGTACAGGCAGGGTGTGTGTAAAAGGCAGTGCGTGGAACAGGCAAAGTCTGCGACAGCCAGTGTGTGTGGTACAGGCAGTGTGTGTAGGACAGGCAGTGTCTGTGGGACAGGCAGTGTGTGTGGGACAGGCAGCATGTGTGGGACAGGCAGTGTGTGTGAGACAGGCAGTGTGTGTGGGGCAGGCAGTGTGTGTGGGCAAGCAGTGTGTGTGTGGGACATGCAGTGTGTGGGACAGGCAGTGTGTGTGGGACAGGCAGCTTGTGTAGGACAGGCAGTGTGTGTGGGACAGGCAGTGTGTGTGGGACAGGCAGCGTGTGGGACAGGCAGTGTGTGGGACATGCAGTGTGTGTGGGACAAGCAGTGTGTGTGGGACAAGCAGTGTGTGTGGGACAGGCAGTGTGTGTGGGACAGGTAGTGTGTGTGTGTGACAGGTAGTGTGTGTATGTGACAGTTAGTGTGTGGGATAGGCAGTGTGTGTGGAACAGGCAGTGAGTGTGGAACAGGCAGTGAGTATGGAACAGGCAGTGAGTGTGACAGATAATGTGTGTGGGACAGGCAGTGTGTGTGGAACATGCAGTGAGTATGACAGGCAATGTGTATGGGACAGGTAGTGTGTGTGGAACAGGCAGTGTGTGTGGGCCAGGCAGTGAGTGTGAGAGGCAGTGTGTGTGGGGCAGGCAGTGCATGTGGAATCGCCAGTGTGTGTGGGACAGGCAGTGTGTGGGACAGGCAGTGCGTGTGGAACAGGCAGTGCGTGGAACAGGCAAAGCCTGCGACAGCCAGTGTGTGTGGGACAAGCAGTGTGTGTGGGACAGGCAGTCTATGTGGGAAAGGCAGTATGTGTGGAACAGGCAGTGTGTGTGACAGGTAGTGTATGTACGACAGGCAGTGTGTGGGACTGTCAGTGTGTGTAGGACAAGCAGCGTGTGTGGTACAGGCAGTGTGTGGGCCAGGCAGTGTGTGTGACAGGTAGTGCGTGTGGGACAGGCAGTGCGTGTGGAACAGGCAGTATGGTTGGGGACAGGCAGTGTGTTTGGAACAGGCAGTGAGTATGATAGGTAGTATGTGTGGGACAGGCAGTATGTGTGGAACAGGCAGTGAGTATGATAGGTAGTATGTGTGGGAGAGGCAGTATGTGTGGAAAAGGCAGTGAGTGTGAGAGGCTGTGTGTGTGGGGCAGGCAGTGCATCTGGAACCGGCAGTGCGTGGAACAGGCAAAGTCTGCGACAGCCAGTGTGTGTGGTACAGGCAGTGTGTGTAGGACAGGCAGTGTCTGTGGGACAGGCAGTGTGTGTGGGACAGGCAGCGTGTGGGACAGGCAGCATGTGTGAGACAGGCAGTGTGTGTGGGGCAGGCAGTGTGTGTGGGCAAGCAGTGTGTGTGTGGGACAGGCAGTGTGTGTGGGACATGCAGTGTGTGTGGGACATGCAGTGTGTGGGACAGGCAGTGTGTGTGGGACAGGCAGTGCGTGGGACAGGCAGTGTGTGTGGGACAGGCAGTGTGTGTGGGACAGGCAGTGCATGAGACAGGCGGTGTGTGTGGGACAGGCGGTGTGTGTTGGACAGGCAGCGTGTGTGGAACAGGCAGCGTGTGTGGGACAGGCAGCGTGTGTGGGACGGGCAGCGTGTGGGGCAGGCAGCGTGTTTAGGACAGGCAGTGAGTGGGACAGGCAGCGTGTGTGGGACAGGCAGTGTGAGTAGGACAGGCAGTGTGTGTGGGACAGGCAGCATGTGTGGAACAGGCAGTGAGAGTGACAGACAGTGTGTGTGGGACAGGCAGTGTGTGTGGAACATGCAGTGAGTATGACAGGCAATGTGTATGGGACAGGTAGTGTGTGTGGAACAGGCAGTGTGTCTGGGCCATGCAGTATGTGTGGAACAGGCAGTGAGTATGATAGGTAGTATGTGTGGGACAGGCAGTATGTGTGGAACAGGCAGTGAGTATGATAGGTAGTATGTGTGGGAGAGGCAGTATGTGTGGAACAGGCAGTGAGTGTGAGAGGCAGTGTGTGTGGGGCAGGCAGTGCATGTGGAACCGGCAGTGCGTGGAACAAGCAAAGTCTGCGACAGCCAGTGTGTATGGTACAGGCAGGGTGTGTGTAAAAGGCAGTGCGTGGAACAGGCAAAGTCTGCGACAGCCAGTGTGTGTGCTACAGGCAGTGTGTGTAGGACAGGCAGTGTCTGTGGGACAGGCAGTGTGTGTGGGACAGGCAGCGTGTGGGACAGGCAGCATGTGTGGGACAGGCAGTGTGTGTGAGACAGGCAGTGTGTGTGAGACAGGCAGTGTGTGTGGGGCAGGCAGTGTGTGTGGGGCAGGCAGTGTGTGTGGGACAGGCAGTGTGTGTGGGACATGCAGTGTGTGTGGGACATGCTGTGTGTGGGACAGGCAGTGTGTGTGGGACAGGCAGTGTGTGTGGGACAGGCAGTGCGTGGGACAGGCAGTGTGTGTGGGACAGGCAGTGTGTGTGGGACAGGCAGTGCGTGAGGCAGGCGGTGTGTGTGGGACAGGCGGTGTGTGTAGGACAGGCAGCGTGTGTGGAACAGGCAGCGTGTGTGGGACAGGCAGCGTGTGTGGGACGGGCAGCGTGTGGGGCAGGCAGCGTGTTTAGGACAGGCAGTGTGTGGGACAGGCAGCGTGTGTGGGACAGGCAGTGTGAGTAGGACAGGCAGTGTGTGTGGGACAGGCAGCATGTGTAGGACAGGCAGTGTGTGTGGGACAGGCAGTGTGTGTGGGACAGGCAGTGTGTGTGGGACAGGCAGTACGTGTGCGACAGGCAGTGTGGGTGGGACAGGCAATGTGTGTGGAACAGGCAGTGAGTGTGACAGACAGTGTGTGTGGGACAGGCAGTGTGTGTGGAACATGCAGTGAGTATGACAGGCAATGAGTATGGGACAAGTAGTGTGTGTGGAACAGGCAGTGTGTGTGGGCCAGGCAGTGAGTGTGAGAGGCAGTGTGTGTGGGGCAGGCAGTGCATGTGGAATCGCCAGTGTGTGTGGGACAGGCAGTGTGTGGGACAGGCAGTGCGTGTGGAACAGGCAGTGCGTGGAACAGGCAAAGCCTACGACAGCCAGTGTGTGTGGGACAAGCAGTGTGTGTGGGACAGGCAATGTATGTGGGAAAGGCAGTATGTGTGGAACAGGCAGTGTGTGTGACAGGTAGTGTGTGTAGGACAGGCAGTGTGTGGGACAGTCAGTGTGTGTAGGACAAGCAGCGTGTGTGGAACAGGCAGTGTGTGGGCCAGGCAATGTGTGTGACAGGTAGTGCGTGTGGGGCAGGCAGTGAGTATGATAGGTAGTATGTGTGGGACAGGCAGTATGTGTGGAACAGGCAGTGAGTATGATAGGTAGTATGTGTGGGAGTGGCAGTATGTGTGGAACAGGCAGTGAGTGTGAGAGGCAGTGTGTGTGGGGCAGGCAGTGTATGTGGAACCGGCAGTGCGTGGAACACGCAAAGTCTGCGACAGCCAATGTGTATGGTACAGGCAGGGTGTGTGTAAAAGGCAGTGCGTGGAACAGGCAAAGTCTGCGACAGCCAGTGTGTGTGGTACAGGCAGTGTGTGTAGGACAGGCAGTGTCTGTGGGACAGGCAGTGTGTGTGGGACAGGCAGAATGTGTGGGACAGGCAGTGTGTGTGAGACAGGCAGTGTGTGTGGGGCAGGCAGTGTGTGTGGGCAAGCAGTGTGTGTGTGGGACATGCAGTGTGTGTGGGACAGGCAGCTTGTGTAGGACAGGCAGTGTGTGTGGGACAGGCAGTGTGTGTGGGACAGGCAGTGTGTGTGGGACAGGCAGTGTGTGGGACAGGCAGTGTGTGGGACAGGCAGTGTGTGGGACAGGCCATGTGTGTAGAACAGGCAGTGTGTTGGACAGGCAGTGTGTGGGATAGGCACTGTGTGTAGGACAGGCAGCGTGTGTGGGACATGCAGTGTGTGGGACATGCAGTGTGTGTGGGACAAGCAGCGTGTGTAGGACAGGCAGTGTGTGTGGGGCAGGCAGTGCGTGTGGAACAGGCAGTGTGTGTGGAACAGGCAGTGAGTATGATAGGTAGTGTGCATTTAACATGCAGTGAGTGTGACAGGCAGTGTGTGTGGGGCAGGCTGTGCGTGTGGAACAGGCAGTGTGTCTGGAACATGCAGTGAATATGACAGGCAATGTGTATGGGACAGGTAGTGTGTGTGGAACAGGCAGTGTGTCTGGGCCAGGCAGTATGTGTGGAACAGGCAGTGAGTATGATAGGTAGTATGTGTGGGACAGGCAGTATGTGTGGAACAGGCAGTGAGTATGATAGGTAGTATGTGTGGGAGAGGCAGTATGTGTGGAACAGGCAGTGAGTGTGAGAGGCAGTGTGTGTGGGGCAGGCAGTGCATGTGGAACCGGCAGTGCGTGGAACAAGCAAAGTCTGCGACAGCCAGTGTGTATGGTACAGGCAGGGTGTGTGTAAAAGGCAGTGCGTGGAACAGGCAAAGTCTGCGACAGCCAGTGTGTGTGCTACAGGCAGTGTGTGTAGGACAGGCAGTGTCTGTGGGACAGGCAGTGTGTGTGGGACAGGCAGCGTGTGGGACAGGCAGCATGTGTGGGACAGGCAGTGTGTGTGAGACAGGCAGTGTGTGTGGGGCAGGCAGTGTGTGTGGGGCAGGCAGTGTGTGTGGGACAGGCAGTGTGTGTGGGACATGCAGTGTGTGTGGGACATGCTGTGTATGGGACAGGCAGTGTGTGTGGGACAGGCAGTGTGCGTGGGACAGGCAGTGTGTGTGGGACAGGCAGTGCGTGGGACAGGCAGTGTGTGTGGGACAGGCAGTGTGTGTGGGACAGGCAGTGCGTGTGGGGCAGGCAGTGTGTGTGGGACAGGCAGTGCGTGGGACAGGCAGTGTGTGTGGGACAGGCGGTGTGTGTAGGACAGGCAGCGTGTGTGGAACAGGCAGCGTGTGTGGGACAGTCAGCGTGTGTGGGACGGGCAGCGTGTGGGGCAGGCAGCGTGTTTAGGACTGGCAGTGTGTGGGACAGGCAGCGTGTGTGGGACAGGCAGTGTGAGTAGGACAGGCAGTGTGTGTGGGACAGGCAGCATGTGTAGGACAGGCAGTGTGTGTGGGACAGGCAGTGTGTGTGGGACAGGCAGTGTGTGTGGGACAGGCAGTACGTGTGCGACAGGCAGTGTGTGTGGAACATGCAGTGAGTATGACAGGCAATGTGTATGGGACAGGTAGTGTGTGTGGAACAGGCAGTATGTGTGGGCCAGGCAGTGAGTGTGAGAGGCAGTGTGTGTGGGGCAGGCAGTGCATGTGGAATCGCCAGTGTGTGTGGGACAGGCAGTGTGTGGGACAGGCAGTGCGTGTGGAACAGGCAGTGCGTGGAACAGGCAAAGTCTGCGACAGCCAGTGTGTGTGGGACAAGCAGTGTGTGTGGGACAGGCAGTGTATGTGGGAAAGGCAGTATGTGTGGAACAGGCAGTGTGTGTGACAGGTAGTGTGTGTAGGACAGGCAGTGTGTGGGACAGTCAGTGTGTGTAGGACAAGCAGCGTGTGTGGAACAGGCAGTGTGTGGGCCAGGCAGTGTGTGTGACAGGTAGTGCGTGTGGGGCAGGCAGTGAGTATGATAGGTAGTATGTGTGGGACAGGCAGTATGTGTGGAACAGGCAGTGAGTATGATAGGTAGTATGTGTGGGAGAGGCAGTATGTGTGGAACAGGCAGTGAGTGTGAGAGGCAGTGTGTGTGGGGCAGGCAGTGCATGTGGAACCGGCAGTGCGTGGAACAAGCAAAGTCTGCGACAGCCAATGTGTATGGTACAGGCAGGGTGTGTGTAAAAGGCAGTGCGTGGAACAGGCAAAGTCTGCGACAGCCAGTGTGTGTGGTACAGGCAGTGTGTGTAGGACAGGCAGTGTCTGTGGGACAGGCAGTGTCTGTGGGACAGGCAGCATGTGTGGGACAGGCAGTGTGTGTGAGACAGGCAGTGTGTGTGGGGCAGGCAGTGTGTGTGGGCAAGCAGTGTGTGTGTGGGACATGCAGTGTGTGGGACAGGCAGTGTGTGTGGGACAGGCAGCTTGTGTAGGACAGGCAATGTGTGTGGGACAGGCAGTGTGTGTGGGACAGGCAGTGTGTGGGACAGGCAGTGTGTGGGACAGGCCATGTGTGTAGAACAGGCAGTGTGTTGGACAGGCAGTGTGTGGGATAGGCACTGTGTGTAGGACAGGCAGCGTGTGTGGGACATGCAGTGTGTGGGACATGCAGTGTGTGTGGGACAAGCAGTGTGTGTAGGACAGGCAGTGTGTGTGGGGCAGGCAGTGCGTGTGGAACAGGCAGTGTGTGTGGAACAGGCAGTGAGTATGATAGGTAGTGTGCATTTAACATGCAGTGAGTGTGACAGGCAGTGTGTGTGGGGCAGGCAGTGCGTGTGGAACAGGCAGTGTGTGTGGAACAGGCAGTGAGTATGATAGGTAGTGTGTGTTTAACATGCAGTGAGTATGACAGGCAGTGTGTGTGGAACAGGCAGTGAGTGTGACAGGCAGTGAGTATGACATGCAGTGTGTGTGGGACAGGCAGTGTGTGTGGAACAGGCAGTGTATGTGGGACAGTCACAGTGTATGGAACAGACAGTGAGTGTGAGAGGCAGTGTGTGTGGGGCAGGCAGTGCATGTGGAACCGGCATTGTGTGTGGGACAGGCATTGTGTGTGGGACAGACATTGTGTGTGGGACAGGCAGTGCGTGTGGAACAGGCAGTGCATCGAACAGGCCGTGTGTGTGGGACATGCAGTGTGTGGGACAGGCAGTGTGAGGGGGACAGGCAGTGTGTGGAACAGGCCATGTGTGTGGGACAAGCAGAGTGTGTGGGACAAGCAGTCTGTGTGGGACAGGCAGTGTGTGTGGGACAGGCAGTGTGTGTGAGATAGGCAGTGTGTATGACAGGCAGTGTGTGGGACAGGCAGTGTGTGTGTGGGACAGGTAGTGTGTGTGGGACAGGCAATGCGTGTGGAACAGGCAGTGTGTGTGGGACAGGCAGCATGTGTAGGACAGGCAGCGTGTGTGGAACAGGCAGTGTGAGTAGGACAGGCAGTGTGTGTGGGACAGGCAGCATGTGTAGGACAGGCAGTGTGTGTGGAACAGGCAGTGTGTGGGACAGGCAGTGTGTGTGGGACAGGCAGTGCGTGTGCGACAGGCAGTGTGGGTGGGACAGGCAATGTGTGTGGAACAGGCAGTGAGTGTGACAGACAGTGTGTGTGGGACAGGCAGTGTGAGTGGGACAGGCAGTGTTTGTGACAGGTAGTGTGTGTAGGACAGGCAGTGTGAGTGGGACAGGCAGTGTTTGTGACAGGTAGTGTTTATGGGGCAGACAATGTTTGTGAGACAGGCGGTGTGTGTAGGACAGGCAGCGTGTGTGGGGCAGGCAGCGTGTGTGGGTCAGGCAGCGTGTATGGGACAGGCAGTGTGGGTGGCACAGGCAGTGTGTGTAGAACAGGCAGTGAGTGTGACAGGCAGTGTTTGTGGGGCAGGCGGTGTGTGTGAGACAGACAGTGTGTGTGGGACAGGCAGTGTGAGTGGGACAGGCAGTGTTTGTGACAGGTAGTGTGTATGGGGCAGACAATGTGTGTGGGACAGGCAGTGTGTGTGTGCCAGGCAGTGTGTGTGGGACAGGCAGTGTGTGTGGGACAGGCAGTGTGTGGGACAGGCAGAGTGTGTGGGACAGGCACAGTGTGTGGAACAGACAGTGAGTGTGAGAGGCAGTGTGTGTGGGGCAGGCAGTGCATGTGGGACAGGCATTGTGTGTGGGACAGGCATTGCGTGTGGGACAGGCAGTGCGTGTGGAACAGGCAGTGCATCGAACAGGCAAAGTCGGCGACAGACAGTGTGTGTGGTACAGGCAGTGTGTGTAGAACAGTCAGTGTGTGGTACAGGCCGTGTGTATAGGACAGGCAGTGTGTATAGGACAGGCAGTGTGTGGGACAGGCAGCATGTGTAGGACAGGCAACGTGTGTGGGGCAGGCAGTGTGTGTGGGACAGGCAGTGTGTGTGGGACAGGCAGTGTGTGTGGGACAGGCAGTGAGTATGATAGGTAGTGTGTGTTTAACATGCAGTGAGCATGACAGGCAGTGTGTGTGGAACAGGCAGTGAGTGTGCGACAGGCAGTGTGTGTGCGACAGGCAGTGTGTGGAACAGGCATTGTGTGTGGGACAGGCAGTGTGTGTGGGACAGGCAGTGTGTGTGGGACAGGCATTGTGTGTGGGAAAGGCAGTGTGTGTGAGACAGGCAGTGTGTGGGATAGGCAGTGTGTTGGGACAGGCAGTGTGTGGGACAGGCCATGTGTGTAGAACAAGCAGTGTGTTGGACAGGCAGCGTGTGGGATAGGCACTGTGTGTGGGACAGGCAGTGTGTGGGACATGCAGTGTGTGTGGGACAAGCAGTGTGTGTGGCACAAGCAGTGTGTGTGGGACAGGTAGTGTGTGTGGGACAGGTAGTGTGTGTGTGTGACAGGTAGTGTGTGCATGTGACAGTTAATGTGTGGGATAGGCAGTGTGTGTGGAACAGGCAGTGAGTGTGGAACAGGCAGTGAGTGTGGAACAGGCAGTGAGTGTGACAGATAATGTGTGTGGGACAGGCAGTGTGTGTGGAACATGCAGTGAGTATGACAGGCAATGTGTATGGGACAGGTAGTGTGTGTGGAACAGGCAGTGTGTGTGGGCCATGCAGTGAGTGTGAGAGGCAGTGTGTGTGGGGCAGGCAGTGCATGTGGAATCGCCAGTGTGTGTGGGACAGGCAGTGTGTGGGACAGGCAGTGCGTGTGGAACAGGCAGTGCGTGGAACAGGCAAAGTCTGCGACAGCCAGTGTGTGTGGGACAAGCAGTGTGTGTGGGACAGGCAGTGTATGTGGGAAAGGCAGTATGTGTGGAACAGGCAGTGTGTGTGACAGGTAGTGTGTGTAGGACAGGCAGTGTGTGGGACAGTCAGTGTGTGTAGGACAAGCAGCGTGTGTGGAACAGGCAGTGTGTGGGCCAGGCAGTGTGTGTGACAGGTAGTGCGTGTGGGGCAGGCAGTGAGTATGATAGGTAGTATGTGTGGGACAGGCAGTATGTGTGGAACAGGCAGTGAGTATGATAGGTAGTATGTGTGGGAGAGGCAGTATGTGTGGAACAGGCAGTGAGTGTGAGAGGCAGTGTGTGTGGGGCAGGCAGTGCATGTGGAACCGGCAGTGCGTGGAACAAGCAAAGTCTGCGACAGCCAATGTGTATGGTACAGGCAGGGTGTGTGTAAAAGGCAGTGCGTGGAACAGGCAAAGTCTGCGACAGCCAGTGTGTGTGGTACAGGCAGTGTGTGTAGGACAGGCAGTGTCTGTGGGACAGGCAGTGTGTGTGGGACAGGCAGCATGTGTGGGACAGGCAGTGTGTGTGAGACAGGCAGTGTGTGTGGGGCAGGCAGTGTGTGTGGGCAAGCAGTGTGTGTGTGGGACATGCAGTGTGTGGGACAGGCAGTGTGTGTGGGACAGGCAGCTTGTGTAGGACAGGCAGTGTGTGTGGGACAGGCAATGTATGTGGGAAAGGCAGTATGTGTGGAACAGGCAGTGTGTGTGACAGGTAGTGTGTGTAGGACAGGCAGTGTGTGGGACAGTCAGTGTGTGTAGGACAAGCAGCGTGTGTGGAACAGGCAGTGTGTGGGCCAGGCAATGTGTGTGACAGGTAGTGCGTGTGGGGCAGGCAGTGAGTATGATAGGTAGTATGTGTGGGACAGGCAGTATGTGTGGAACAGGCAGTGAGTATGATAGGTAGTATGTGTGGGAGTGGCAGTATGTGTGGAACAGGCAGTGAGTGTGAGAGGCAGTGTGTGTGGGGCAGGCAGTGTATGTGGAACCGGCAGTGCGTGGAACACGCAAAGTCTGCGACAGCCAATGTGTATGGTACAGGCAGGGTGTGTGTAAAAGGCAGTGCGTGGAACAGGCAAAGTCTGCGACAGCCAGTGTGTGTGGTACAGGCAGTGTGTGTAGGACAGGCAGTGTCTGTGGGACAGGCAGTGTGTGTGGGACAGGCAGAATGTGTGGGACAGGCAGTGTGTGTGAGACAGGCAGTGTGTGTGGGGCAGGCAGTGTGTGTGGGCAAGCAGTGTGTGTGTGGGACATGCAGTGTGTGTGGGACAGGCAGCTTGTGTAGGACAGGCAGTGTGTGTGGGACAGGCAGTGTGTGTGGGACAGGCAGTGTGTGTGGGACAGGCAGTGTGTGGGACAGGCAGTGTGTGGGACAGGCAGTGTGTGGGACAGGCCATGTGTGTAGAACAGGCAGTGTGTTGGACAGGCAGTGTGTGGGATAGGCACTGTGTGTAGGACAGGCAGCGTGTGTGGGACATGCAGTGTGTGGGACATGCAGTGTGTGTGGGACAAGCAGCGTGTGTAGGACAGGCAGTGTGTGTGGGGCAGGCAGTGCGTGTGGAACAGGCAGTGTGTGTGGAACAGGCAGTGAGTATGATAGGTAGTGTGCATTTAACATGCAGTGAGTGTGACAGGCAGTGTGTGTGGGGCAGGCAGTGCGTGTGGAACAGGCAGTGTGTCTGGAACATGCAGTGAATATGACAGGCAATGTGTATGGGACAGGTAGTGTGTGTGGAACAGGCAGTGTGTCTGGGCCAGGCAGTATGTGTGGAACAGGCAGTGAGTATGATAGGTAGTATGTGTGGGACAGGCAGTATGTGTGGAACAGGCAGTGAGTATGATAGGTAGTATGTGTGGGAGAGGCAGTATGTGTGGAACAGGCAGTGAGTGTGAGAGGCAGTGTGTGTGGGGCAGGCAGTGCATGTGGAACCGGCAGTGCGTGGAACAAGCAAAGTCTGCGACAGCCAGTGTGTATGGTACAGGCAGGGTGTGTGTAAAAGGCAGTGCGTGGAACAGGCAAAGTCTGCGACAGCCAGTGTGTGTGCTACAGGCAGTGTGTGTAGGACAGGCAGTGTCTGTGGGACAGGCAGTGTGTGTGGGACAGGCAGCGTGTGGGACAGGCAGCATGTGTGGGACAGGCAGTGTGTGTGAGACAGGCAGTGTGTGTGGGGCAGGCAGTGTGTGTGGGGCAGGCAGTGTGTGTGGGACAGGCAGTGTGTGTGGGACATGCAGTGTGTGTGGGACATGCTGTGTATGGGACAGGCAGTGTGTGTGGGACAGGCAGTGTGCGTGGGACAGGCAGTGTGTGTGGGACAGGCAGTGCGTGGGACAGGCAGTGTGTGTGGGACAGGCAGTGTGTGTGGGACAGGCAGTGCGTGTGGGACAGGCAGTGTGTGTGGGACAGGCAGTGCGTGGGACAGGCAGTGTGTGTGGGACAGGCGGTGTGTGTAGGACAGGCAGCGTGTGTGGAACAGGCAGCGTGTGTGGGACAGTCAGCGTGTGTGGGACGGGCAGCGTGTGGGGCAGGCAGCGTGTTTAGGACTGGCAGTGTGTGGGACAGGCAGCGTGTGTGGGACAGGCAGTGTGAGTAGGACAGGCAGTGTGTGTGGGACAGGCAGCATGTGTAGGACAGGCAGTGTGTGTGGGACAGGCAGTGTGTGTGGGACAGGCAGTGTGTGTGGGACAGGCAGTACGTGTGCGACAGGCAGTGTGTGTGGAACATGCAGTGAGTATGACAGGCAATGTGTATGGGACAGGTAGTGTGTGTGGAACAGGCAGTATGTGTGGGCCAGGCAGTGAGTGTGAGAGGCAGTGTGTGTGGGGCAGGCAGTGCATGTGGAATCGCCAGTGTGTGTGGGACAGGCAGTGTGTGGGACAGGCAGTGCGTGTGGAACAGGCAGTGCGTGGAACAGGCAAAGTCTGCGACAGCCAGTGTGTGTGGGACAAGCAGTGTGTGTGGGACAGGCAGTGTATGTGGGAAAGGCAGTATGTGTGGAACAGGCAGTGTGTGTGACAGGTAGTGTGTGTAGGACAGGCAGTGTGTGGGACAGTCAGTGTGTGTAGGACAAGCAGCGTGTGTGGAACAGGCAGTGTGTGGGCCAGGCAGTGTGTGTGACAGGTAGTGCGTGTGGGGCAGGCAGTGAGTATGATAGGTAGTATGTGTGGGACAGGCAGTATGTGTGGAACAGGCAGTGAGTATGATAGGTAGTATGTGTGGGAGAGGCAGTATGTGTGGAACAGGCAGTGAGTGTGAGAGGCAGTGTGTGTGGGGCAGGCAGTGCATGTGGAACCGGCAGTGCGTGGAACAAGCAAAGTCTGCGACAGCCAATGTGTATGGTACAGGCAGGGTGTGTGTAAAAGGCAGTGCGTGGAACAGGCAAAGTCTGCGACAGCCAGTGTGTGTGCTACAGGCAGTGTGTGTAGGACAGGCAGTGTCTGTGGGACAGGCAGCATGTGTGGGACAGGCAGTGTGTGTGAGACAGGCAGTGTGTGTGGGGCAGGCAGTGTGTGTGGGCAAGCAGTGTGTGTGTGGGACATGCAGTGTGTGGGACAGGCAGTGTGTGTGGGACAGGCAGCTTGTGTAGGACAGGCAATGTGTGTGGGACAGGCAGTGTGTGTGGGACAGGCAGTGTGTGGGACAGGCAGTGTGTGGGACAGGCCATGTGTGTAGAACAGGCAGTGTGTTGGACAGGCAGTGTGTGGGATAGGCACTGTGTGTAGGACAGGCAGCGTGTGTGGGACATGCAGTGTGTGGGACATGCAGTGTGTGTGGGACAAGCAGTGTGTGTAGGACAGGCAGTGTGTGTGGGGCAGGCAGTGCGTGTGGAACAGGCAGTGTGTGTGGAACAGGCAGTGAGTATGATAGGTAGTGTGCATTTAACATGCAGTGAGTGTGACAGGCAGTGTGTGTGGGGCAGGCAGTGCGTGTGGAACAGGCAGTGTGTGTGGAACAGGCAGTGAGTATGATAGGTAGTGTGTGTTTAACATGCAGTGAGTATGACAGGCAGTGTGTGTGGAACAGGCAGTGAGTGTGACAGGCAGTGAGTATGACATGCAGTGTGTGTGGGACAGGCAGTGTGTGTGGAACAGGCAGTGTATGTGGGACAGTCACAGTGTATGGAACAGACAGTGAGTGTGAGAGGCAGTGTGTGTGGGGCAGGCAGTGCATGTGGAACCGGCATTGTGTGTGGGACAGGCATTGTGTGTGGGACAGACATTGTGTGTGGGACAGGCAGTGCGTGTGGAACAGGCAGTGCATCGAACAGGCAGTGTGTGTGGGACATGCAGTGTGTGGGACAGGCAGTGTGAGGGGGACAGGCAGTGTGTGGAACAGGCCATGTGTGTGGGACAAGCAGAGTGTGTGGGACAAGCAGTCTGTGTGGGACAGGCAGTGTGTGTGGGACAGGCAGTGTGTGTGAGATAGGCAGTGTGTATGACAGGCAGTGTGTGGGACAGGCAGTGTGTGTGTGGGACAGGTAGTGTGTGTGGGACAGGCAATGCGTGTGGAACAGGCAGTGTGTGTGGGACAGGCAGCATGTGTAGGACAGGCAGCGTGTGTGGAACAGGCAGTGTGAGTAGGACAGGCAGTGTGTGTGGGACAGGCAGCATGTGTAGGACAGGCAGTGTGTGTGGAACAGGCAGTGTGTGGGACAGGCAGTGTGTGTGGGACAGGCAGTGCGTGTGCGACAGGCAGTGTGGGTGGGACAGGCAATGTGTGTGGAACAGGCAGTGAGTGTGACAGACAGTGTGTGTGGGACAGGCAGTGTGAGTGGGACAGGCAGTGTTTGTGACAGGTAGTGTGTGTAGGACAGGCAGTGTGAGTGGGACAGGCAGTGTTTGTGACAGGTAGTGTTTATGGGGCAGACAATGTTTGTGAGACAGGCGGTGTGTGTAGGACAGGCAGCGTGTGTGGGGCAGGCAGCGTGTGTGGGTCAGGCAGCGTGTATGGGACAGGCAGTGTGGGTGGCACAGGCAGTGTGTGTAGAACAGGCAGTGAGTGTGACAGGCAGTGTTTGTGGGGCAGGCGGTGTGTGTGAGACAGACAGTGTGTGTGGGACAGGCAGTGTGAGTGGGACAGGCAGTGTTTGTGACAGGTAGTGTGTATGGGGCAGACAATGTGTGTGGGACAGGCAGTGTGTGTGTGCCAGGCAGTGTGTGTGGGACAGGCAGTGTGTGTGGGACAGGCAGTGTGTGGGACAGGCAGAGTGTGTGGGACAGGCACAGTGTGTGGAACAGACAGTGAGTGTGAGAGGCAGTGTGTGTGGGGCAGGCAGTGCATGTGGGACAGGCATTGTGTGTGGGACAGGCATTGCGTGTGGGACAGGCAGTGCGTGTGGAACAGGCAGTGCATCGAACAGGCAAAGTCGGCGACAGACAGTGTGTGTGGTACAGGCAGTGTGTGTAGAACAGTCAGTGTGTGGTACAGGCCGTGTGTATAGGACAGGCAGTGTGTATAGGACAGGCAGTGTGTGGGACAGGCAGCATGTGTAGGACAGGCAGTGTGTGTGGGACAGGCAGTGTGTGTGGGACAGGCAGTGAGTATGATAGGTAGTGTGTGTTTAACATGCAGTGAGCATGACAGGCAGTGTGTGTGGAACAGGCAGTGAGTGTGCGACAGGCAGTGTGTGTGCGACAGGCAGTGTGTGGAACAGGCATTGTGTGTGGGACAGGCAGTGTGTGTGGGACAGGCAGTGTGTGTGGGACAGGCATTGTGTGTGGGAAAGGCAGTGTGTGTGAGACAGGCAGTGTGTGGGATAGGCAGTGTGTTGGGACAGGCAGTGTGTGGGACAGGCCATGTGTGTAGAACAAGCAGTGTGTTGGACAGGCAGCATGTGGGATAGGCACTGTGTGTGGGACAGGCAGTGTGTGGGACATGCAGTGTGTGTGGGACAAGCAGTGTGTGTGGCACAAGCAGTGTGTGTGGGACAGGTAGTGTGTGTGGGACAGGTAGTGTGTGTGTGTGACAGGTAGTGTGTGCATGTGACAGTTAGTGTGTGGGATAGGCAGTGTGTGTGGAACAGGCAGTGAGTGTGGAACAGGCAGTGAGTGTGGAACAGGCAGTGAGTGTGACAGATAATGTGTGTGGGACAGGCAGTGTGTGTGGAACATGCAGTGAGTATGACAGGCAATGTGTATGGGACAGGTAGTGTGTGTGGAACAGGCAGTGTGTGTGGGCCATGCAGTGAGTGTGAGAGGCAGTGTGTGTGGGGCAGGCAGTGCATGTGGAATCGCCAGTGTGTGTGGGACAGGCAGTGTGTGGGACAGGCAGTGCGTGTGGAACAGGCAGTGCGTGGAACAGGCAAAGTCTGCGACAGCCAGTGTGTGTGGGACAAGCAGTGTGTGTGGGACAGGCAGTGTATGTGGGAAAGGCAGTATGTGTGGAACAGGCAGTGTGTGTGACAGGTAGTGTGTGTAGGACAGGCAGTGTGTGGGACAGTCAG
The DNA here is from genome assembly GCF_044704955.1 of Pristiophorus japonicus. Lineage (NCBI taxonomy): Eukaryota > Metazoa > Chordata > Chondrichthyes > Pristiophoridae > Pristiophorus > Pristiophorus japonicus. The sequence goes on along the minus strand of NW_027252955.1, from coordinate 725,977 downwards.
TGTGTGTAGGACAAGCAGCGTGTGTGGAACAGGCAGTGTGTGGGCCAGGCAGTGTGTGTGACAGGTAGTGCGTGTGGGGCAGGCAGTGAGTATGATAGGTAGTATGTGTGGGACAGGCAGTATGTGTGGAACAGGCAGTGAGTATGATAGGTAGTATGTGTGGGAGAGGCAGTATGTGTGGAACAGGCAGTGAGTGTGAGAGGCAGTGTGTGTGGGGCAGGCAGTGCATGTGGAACCGGCAGTGCGTGGAACAAGCAAAGTCTGCGACAGCCAATGTGTATGGTACAGGCAGGGTGTGTGTAAAAGGCAGTGCGTGGAACAGGCAAAGTCTGCGACAGCCAGTGTGTGTGGTACAGGCAGTGTGTGTAGGACAGGCAGTGTCTGTGGGACAGGCAGTGTGTGTGGGACAGGCAGCATGTGTGGGACAGGCAGTGTGTGTGAGACAGGCAGTGTGTGTGGGGCAGGCAGTGTGTGTGGGCAAGCAGTGTGTGTGTGGGACATGCAGTGTGTGGGACAGGCAGTGTGTGTGGGACAGGCAGCTTGTGTAGGACAGGCAGTGTGTGTGGGACAGGCAGTGTGTGTGGGACAGGCAGTGTGTGGGACAGGCAGTGTGTGGGACAGGCAGTGTGTGGGACAGGCCATGTGTGTAGAACAGGCAGTGTGTTGGACAGGCAGTGTGTGGGATAGGCACTGTGTGTAGGACAGGCAGCGTGTGTGGGACATGCAGTGTGTGGGACATGCAGTGTGTGTGGGACAAGCAGTGTGTGTAGGACAGGCAGTGTGTGTGGGGCAGGCAGTGCGTGTGGAACAGGCAGTGTGTGTGGAACAGGCAGTGAGTATGATAGGTAGTGTGCATTTAACATGCAGTGAGTGTGACAGGCAGTGTGTGTGGGGCAGGCAGTGCGTGTGGAACAGGCAGTGTGTGTGGAACAGGCAGTGAGTATGATAGGTAGTGTGTGTTTAACATGCAGTGAGTCTGACAGGCAGTGTGTGTGGAACAGGCAGTGAGTGTGACAGGCAGTGAGTATGACATGCAGTGTGTGTGGGACAGGCAGTGTGTGTGGAACAGGCAGTGTATGTGGGACAGGCACAGTGTATGGAACAGACAGTGAGTGTGAGAGGCAGTGTGTGTGGGGCAGGCAGTGCATGTGGAACCGGCATTGTGTGTGGGACAGGCATTGTGTGTGGGACAGACATTGTGTGTGGGACAGGCAGTGCGTGTGGAACAGGCAGTGCATCGAACAGGCAGTGTGTGTGGGACATGCAGTGTGTGGGACAGGCAGTGTGTGGGGGACAGGCAGTGTGTGGAACAGGCCATGTGTGTGGGACATGCAGAGTGTGTGGGACAAGCAGTCTGTGTGGGACAGGCAGTGTGTGTGGGACAGGCAGTGTGTGTGACAGGCAGTGTGTGGGACAGGCAGTGTGTGTGGGACAGGCAATGCGTGTGGAACAGGCAGTGTGTGTGGGACAGGCAGCATGCGTAGGACAGGCAGTGTGTGTGGAACAGGCAGTGTGTGGGACAGGCAGTGTGTGTGGGACAGGCAGTGCGTGTGCGACAGGCAGTGTGGGTGGGACAGGCAATGTGTGTGGAACAGGCAGTGAGTGTGACAGACAGTGTGTGTGGGACAGGCAGTGTGAGTGGGACAGGCAGTGTTTGTGACAGGTAGTGTGTGTAGGACAGGCAGTGTGAGTGGGACAGGCAGTGTTTGTGACAGGTAGTGTGTATGGGGCAGACAATGTTTGTGAGACAGGCGGTGTGTGTAGGACAGGCAGCGTGTGTGGGGCAGGCAGCGTGTGTGGGGCAGGCAGCGTGTGTGGGGCAGGCAGCGTGTGTGGGTCAGGCAGCGTGTATGGGACAGGCAGTGTGGGTGGCACAGGCAGTGTGTGTAGAACAGGCAGTGTTTGTGACAGGCAGTGTGTGTGAGACAGACAGTGTGTGTGGGACAGGCAGTGTGAGTGGGACAGGCAGTGTTTGTGACAGGTAGTGTGTATGGGGCAGACAATGTGTGTGGGACAGGCAGTGTGTGTGGGACAGGCAGTGTGTGTGGGACAGGCAGTGTGTGTGGGACAGGCAGTGTGTGGGACAGGCAGTGTGTGTGGGACAGGCACAGTGTGTGGAACAGACAGTGAGTGTGAGAGGCAGTGTGTGTGGGGCAGGCAGTGCATGTGGGACAGGCATTGTGTGTGGGACAGGCATTGCGTGTGGGACAGGCAGTGCGTGTGGAACAGGCAGTACATCGAACAGGCAAAGTCGGCGACAGACAGTGTGTGTGGTACAGGCAGTGTGTGTAGAACAGTCAGTGTGTGGTACAGGCCGTGTGTATAGGACAGGCAGTGTGTATAGGACAGGCAGTGTGTGGGACAGGCAGCATGTGTAGGACAGGCAGCTTGTGTAGGACAGGCAGTGTGTGGGGGACAGGCAGTGTGTGTGGGACAGGCAGTGTGTGTGGGACAGGCAGTGTGTGTGGGACAGGCAGTGAGTATGATAGGTAGTGTGTGTTTAACATGCAGTGAGTATGACAGGCAGTGTGTGTGGAACAGGCAGTGAGTGTGCGACAGGCAGTGTGTGTGCGACAGGCATTGTGTGGAACAGGCATTGTGTGTGGGACAGGCAGTGTGTGTGGGACAGGCATTGTGTGTGGGACAGGCAGTGTGTGTGGGACAGGCAGTGTGTGGGATAGGCAGTGTGTTGGGACAGGCAGTGTGTGGGACAGGCCATGTGTGTAGAACAAGCAGTGTGTTGGACAGGCAGCGTGTGGGATAGGCACTGTGTGTGGGACAGGCAGTGTGTGGGACATGCAGTGTATGTGGGACAAGCAGTGTGTGTGGGACAAGCAGTGTGTGTGGGACAGGTAGTGTGTGTGGGACAGGTAGTGTGTGTGTGTGACAGGTAGTGTGTGCATGTGACAGTTAGTGTGTGGGATAGGCAGTGTGTGTGGAACAGGCAGTGAGTGTGGAACAGGCAGTGAGTGTGGAACAGGCAGTGAGTGTGACAGATAATGTGTGTGGGACAGGCAGTGTGTGTGGAACATGCAGTGAGTATGACAGGCAATGTGTATGGGACAGGTAGTGTGTGTGGAACAGGCAGTGTGTGTGGGCCATGCAGTGAGTGTGAGAGGCAGTGTGTGTGGGGCAGGCAGTGCATGTGGAATCGCCAGTGTGTGTGGGACAGGCAGTGCGTGTGGAACAGGCAGTGCGTGGAACAGGCAAAGTCTGCGACAGCCAGTGTGTGTGGGACAAGCAGTGTGTGTGGGACAGGCAGTGTATGTGGGAAAGGCAGTATGTGTGGAACAGGCAATGTGTGTGACAGGTAGTGTGTGTAGGACAGGCAGTGTGTGGGACAGTCAGTGTGTGTAGGACATGCAGTGTGTGTGGAACAGGCAGTGTGTGGGCCAGGCAGTGTGTGTGACAGGTAGTGCGTGTGGGACAGGCAGTGCGTGTGGAACAGGCAGTATGTGTGGGACAGGCAGTGTGTGTGGAACAGGCAGTGAGTATGATAGGTATTATGTGTGGGAGAGGCAGTATGTGTGGAACAGGCAGTGAGTGTGAGAGGCAGTGTGTGTGGGGCAGGCAGTGCATGTGGAACCGGCAGTGCGTGGAACAAGCAAAGTCTGCGACAGCCAGTGTGTATGGTACAGGCAGGGTGTGTGTAAAAGGCAGTGCGTGGAACAGGCAAAGTCTGCGACAGCCAGTGTGTGTGCTACAGGCAGTGTGTGTAGGACAGGCAGTGTCTGTGGGACAGGCAGTGTGTGTGGGACAGGCAGCGTGTGGGACAGGCAGCATGTGTGGGACAGGCAGTGTGTGTGAGACAGGCAGTGTGTGTGGGGCAGGCAGTGTGTGTGGGCAAGCAGTGTGTGTGTGAGACAGGCAGTGTGTGTGGGACAGGCAGTGTGTGTGGGACATGCAGTGTGTGTGGGACATGCAGTGTGTGTGGGACATGCAGTGTGTGGGACAGGCAGTGTGTGTGGGACAGGCAGTGTGTGTGGGACAGGCAGTGCGTGGGACAGGCAGTGTGTGTGGGACAGGCAGTGTGTGGGGGACAGGCAGTGCGTGAGACAGGCGGTGTGTGTGGGACAGGCGGTGTGTGTAGGACAGGCAGCGTATGTGGAACAGGCAGCGTGTGTGGGACAGGCAGCGTGTGTGGGACGGGCAGCGTGTGGGGTAGGCAGCGTGTTTAGGACAGGCAATGTGTGGGACAGGCAGCGTGTGTGGGACAGGCAGTGTGAGTAGGACAGGCAGTGTGTGTGGAACAGGCAGCATGTGTAGGACAGGCAGTGTGTGTGGAACAGGCAGTGTGTGGGACAGGCAGTGTGTGTGGGACAGGCAGTGCGTGTGCGACAGGCAGTGTGGGTGGGACAGGCAATGTGTGTGGAACAGGCAGTGAGTGTGACAGACAGTGTGTGTGGGACAGGCAGTGTGTGTGGAACATGCAGTGAGTATGACAGGCAATGTGTATGGGACATGTAGTGTGTGTGGAACAGGCAGTGTGTGTGGGCAACGCAGTGAGTGTGAGAGGCCGTGTGTGTGGGGCAGGCAGTGCATGTGGAATCGCCAGTGTGTGTGGAACAGGCAGTGCGTGGAACAGGCAAAGTCTGTGACAGCCAGTGTGTGTGGGACAAGCAGTGTGTGTGGGACAGGCAGTGTATGTGGGAAAGGCAGTATGTGTGGAACAGGCAGTGTGTGTGACAGGTAGTGTGTGTAGGACAGGCAGTGTGTGGGCCAGGCAGTGTGTGTGACAGGTAGTGCGTGTGGGGCAGGCAGTGCGTGTGGAACAGGCAGTATGTGTGGGACAGGCAGTGTGTGTGGAACAGGCAGTGAGTATGATCGGTAGTATGTGTGGAACAGGCAGTATGTGTGGCACAGGCAGTGAGTATGATAGGTAGTATGTGTGGGAGAGGCAGTATGTGTGGAACAGGCAGTGAGTGTGAGAGGCAGTGTGTGTGGGGCAGGCAGTGCATGTGGAACCGGCAGTGCGTGGAACAAGCAAAGTCTGCGACAGCCAGTGTGTATGGTACAGGCAGTGTGTGTAGGACAGGCAGTGTCTGTGGGACATCAGTGAGTGTGACATGCAGTGTGTGTGGGACAGGCAGTGTGTGTGGAACAGGCAGTGTATGTGGGACAGGCACAGTGTATGGAACAGACAGTGAGTGTGAGAGGCAGTGTGTGTGGGCAGGCAGTTCATGTGGAACCGGCATTCTGTGTGGGACAGGCATTGTGTGTGGGACAGACATTGTGTGTGGGACAGGCAGTGTGTGTGGAACAGGCAGTGCATTGAACAGGCAGTGTGTTTGGGACAGGCAGTGTGTGGGACAGGCAGTGTGTGGGGGACAGGCAGTGTGTGGAACAGGACATGTGTGTGGGACAAGCAGAGTGTGTGGGACAAGCAGTGTGTGTGGGACAGGCAGTGTGTGTGTGGGACAGGCAGTGTGTGTGGGATAGGCTATGTGTGTGACAGGCAGTGTGTGTGTGGGACAGGCAGTGTGTGTGGGACAGGTAGTGTGGGTGGGACAGGCAATGCGTGTGGAACAGGCAGTGTGTGTGGGACAGGCAGCATGTGTAGGACAGGCAGCGTGTGTGGAACAGGCAGTGTGAGTAGGACAGGCAGTGTGTGTGGGACAGGCAGCATGTGTAGGACAGGCAGTGTGTGTGGAACAGGCAGTGTGTGGGACAGGCAGTGTGTGTGGGACAGGCAGTGCGTGTGCGACAGGCAGTGTGGGTGGGACAGGCAATGTGTGTGGAACAGGTAGTGAGTGTGACATGTGTTTGTGGGACAGGCAGTGTGTGTAGAACAGGCAGTGAGTGTGACAGACAGTGTGTGTGTGGGACAGGCAGTGTGAGTGGGACAGGCAGTGTTTGTGACAGGTAGTGTGTGTAGGACATGCAGTGTGAGTGGGACAGACAGTGTTTGTGACAGGTAGTGTGTATGGGGCAGACAATGTTTGTGAGACAGGCGGTGTGTGTAGGACAGGCGGCGTGTGTAGGACAGGCAGCGTGTGTGGGGCAGGCAGCGTGTGTGGGACAGGCAGTGTGGGTGGCACAGGCAGTGTGTGTAGAACAGGCAGTAAGTGTGACAGGCAGTGTTTGTGGGGCAGGCAGTGTGTGTGAGACAGACAGTGTGTGTGGGACAGGCAGTGTTTGTGACAGGTAGTGTGTATGGGGCAGACAATGTGTGTGGGAAAGGCAGTGTGTGTGGGACAGGCAGTGTGTGGGACATGCAGTGTGTGGGACTGGCAGTGCGTGTGGGACAGGCAGTGTGTGTGGGACAGGCACAGTGTGTGGAACAGACAGTGAGTGTGAGAGGCAGTGTGTGTGGGGCAGGCAGTGCATGTGGGACTGGCATTGTGTGTGGGACAGGCATTGTGTGTGGGACAGGCATTGAGTGTGGGACAGGCAGTGTGTGTGGGACAGGCAGTGAGTATGATAGGTAGTGTGTGTTTAACATGCAGTGAGTATGACAGGCAGTGTGTGTGGAACAGGCAGTGAGTGTGCGACAGGCAGTGTGTGTGCGACAGGCATTGTGTGGAACAGGCATTGTGTGTGGGACAGGCAGTGTGTGTGGGGCAGGCATTGTGTGTGGGACAGGCAGTGTGTGTGGGACAGGCAGTGTGTTGGGACAGGCAGTGTGTGGGACAGGCCATGTGTGTAGAACAAGCAGTGTGTTGGACAGGCAGCGTGTGGGATAGGCACTGTGTGTGGGACAGGCAGTGTGTGGGACATGCAGTGTGTGTGGGACAAGCAGTGTGTGTGGGACAAGCAGTGTGTGTGGGACAGGTAGTGTGTGTGGGACAGGTAGTGTGTGTGTGTGACAGGTAGTGTGTGCATGTGACAGTTAGTGTGTGGGATAGGCAGTGTGTGTGGAACAGGCAGTGAGTGTGGAACAGGCAGTGAGTGTGGAACAGGCAGTGAGTGTGACAGATAATGTGTGTGGGACAGGCAGTGTGTGTGGAACATGCAGTGAGTATGACAGGCAATGTGTATGGGACAGGTAGTGTGTGTGGAACAGGCAGTGTGTATGGGCCATGCAGTGAGTGTGAGAGGCAGTGTGTGTGGGGCAGGCAGTGCATGTGGAATCGCCAGTGTGTGTGGGACAGGCAGTGTGTGGGACAGGCAGTGCGTGTGGAACAGGCAGTGCGTGGAACAGGCAAAGTCTGCGACAGCCAGTGTGTGTGGGACAAGCAGTGTGTGTGGGACAGGCAGTGTATGTGGGAAAGGCAGTATGTGTGGAACAGGCAGTGTGTGTGACAGGTAGTGTGTGTAGGACAGGCAGTGTGTGGGACAGTCAGTGTGTGTAGGATATGCAGTGTGTGTGGAACAGGCAGTGTGTGGGCCAGTCAGTGTGTGTGACAGGTAGCGCGTGTGGGACAGGCAGTGCGTGTGGAACAGGCAGTATGTGTGGGACAGGCAGTGTGTGTGGAACAGGCAGTGAGTATGATAGGTATTATGTGTGGGAGAGGCAGTATGTGTGGAACAGGCAGTGAGTGTGAGAGGCAGTGTGTGTGGGGCAGGCAGTGCATGTGGAACCGGCAGTGCGTGGAACAAGCAAAGTCTGCGACAGCCAGTGTGTATGGTACAGGCAGGGTGTGTGTAAAAGGCAGTGCGTGGAACAGGCAAAGTCTGCGACAGCCAGTGTGTGTGCTACAGGCAGTGTGTGTAGGACAGGCAGTGTCTGTGGGACAGGCAGTGTGTGTGGGACAGGCAGCGTGTGGGACAGGCAGCATGTGTGGGACAGGCAGTGTGTGTGGGGCAGGCAGTGTGTGTGGGCAAGCAGTGTGTGTGTGAGACAGGCAGTGTGTGTGGGACAGGAAGTGTGTGTGGGACATGCAGTGTGTGTGGGACATGCAGTGTGTGTGGGACATGCAGTGTGTGGGACAGGCAGTGTGTGTGGGACAGGCAGTGTTTGTGGGACAGGCAGTGCGTGGGACAGGCAGTGTGTGTGTGACAGGCAGTGTGTGGGGGACAGGCAGTGCGTGAGACAGGCGGTGTGTGTGGGACAGGCGGTGTGTGTAGGACAGGCAGCGTATGTGGAACAGGCAGCGTGTGTGGGACAGGCAGCGTGTGTGGGACGGGCAGCGTGTGGGGTAGGCAGCGTGTTTAGGACAGGCAATGTGTGGGACAGGCAGCGTGTGTGGGACAGGCAGTGTGAGTAGGACAGGCAGTGTGTGTGGAACAGGCAGCATGTGTAGGACAGGCAGTGTGTGTGGAACAGGCAGTGTGTGGGACAGGCAGTGTGTGTGGGACAGGCAGTGCGTGTGCGACAGGCAGTGTGGGTGGGACAGGCAATGTGTGTGGAACAGGCAGTGAGTGTGACAGACAGTGTGTGTGGGACAGGCAGTGTGTGTGGAACATGCAGTGAGTATGACAGGCAATGTGTATGGGACATGTAGTGTGTGTGGAACAGGCAGTGTGTGTGGGCAACGCAGTGAGTGTGAGAGGCCGTGTGTGTGGGGCAGGCAGTGCATGTGGAATCGCCAGTGTGTGTGGGACAGGCAGCGTGTGGAACAGGCAGTGCGTGGAACAGGCAAAGTCTGTGACAGCCAGTGTGTGTGGGACAAGCAGTGTGTGTGGGACAGGCAGTGTATGTGGGAAAGGCAGTATGTGTGGAACAGGCAGTGTGTGTGACAGGTAGTGTGTGTAGGACAGGCAGTGTGTGGGCCAGGCAGTGTGTGTGACAGGTAGTGCGTGTGGGGCAGGCAGTGCGTGTGGAACAGGCAGTATGTGTGGGACAGGCAGTGTGTGTGGAACAGGCAGTGAGTATGATCGGTAGTATGTGTGGAACAGGCAGTATGTGTGGAACAGGCAGTGAGTATGATAGGTAGTATGTGTGGGAGAGGCAGTATGTGTGGAACAGGCAGTGAGTGTGAGAGGCAGTGTGTGTGGGGCAGGCAGTGCATGTGGAACCGGCAGTGCGTGGAACAAGCAAAGTCTGCGACAGCCAGTGTGTATGGTACAGGCAGTGTGTGTAGGACAGGCAGTGTCTGTGGGACATCAGTGAGTGTGACATGCAGTGTGTGTGGGACAGGCAGTGTGTGGAACAGGCAGTGTATGTGGGACAGGCACAGTGTATGGAACAGACAGTGAGTGTGAGAGGCAGTGTGTGTGGGCAGGCAGTTCATGTGGAACCGGCATTCTGTGTGGGACAGGCATTGTGTGTGTGGGACAGGCAGTGTGTGTGGGACAGGTAGTGTGTGTGGGACAGGCAATGCGTGTGGAACAGGCAGTGTGTGTGGGACAGGCAGCATGTGTAGGACAGGCAGCGTGTGTGGAACAGGCAGTGTGAGTAGGACAGGCAGTGTGTGTGGGACAGGCAGCATGTGTAGGACAGGCAGTGTGTGTGGAACAGGCAGTGTGTGGGACAGGCAGTGTGTGTGGGACAGGCAGTGCGTGTGCGACAGGCAGTGTGGGTGGGACAGGCAATGTGTGTGGAACAGGTAGTGAGTGTGACATGTGTTTGTGGGACAGGCAGTGTGTGTAGAACAGGCAGTGAGTGTGACAGACAGTGTGTGTGTGGGACAGGCAGTGTGAGTGGGACAGGCAGTGTTTGTGACAGGTAGTGTGTGTAGGACAGGCAGTGTGAGTGGGACAGACAGTGTTTGTGACAGGTAGTGTGTATGGGGCAGAAAATGTGTGTGAGACAGGCGGTGTGTGTAGGACAGGCGGCGTGTGTAGGACAGGCAGCGTGTGTGGGGCAGGCAGCGTGTGTGGGGCAGGCAGCGTGTGTGGGGCAGGCAGTGTGGGTGGCACAGGCAGTGTGTGTAGAACAGGCAGTAAGTGTGACAGGCAGTGTTTGTGGGGCAGGCAGTGTGTGTGAGACAGACAGTGTGTGTGGGACAGGCAGTGTTTGTGACAGGTAGTGTGTATGGGGCAGACAATGTGTGTGGGAAAGGCAGTGTGTGTGGGACAGGCAGTGTGTGGGACATGCAGTGTGTGGGACTGGCAGTGCGTGTGGGACAGGCAGTGTGTGTGGGACAGGCACAGTGTGTGGAACAGACAGTGAGTGTGAGAGGCAGTGTGTGTGGGGCAGGCAGTGCATGTGGGACAGGCATTGTGTGTGGGACAGGCATTGTGTGTGGGACAGGCATTGAGTGTGGGACAGGCAGTGCGTGTGGAACAGGCAATGCATCGAACAGGCAAAGTCGGCGACAGCCAGTGTGTATGGTACAGGCAGTGTGTGTAGAACAGTCAGTGTGTGGTACAGGCCATGTGTATAGGACAGGCAGTGTGTATAGGACAGGCAGTGTGTGGGACAGGCAGCATGTGTAGGACAGGCAACGTGTGTGGGACAGGCAGCTTGTGTAGGACAGGCAGTGTGTGTGGGACAGGCAGTGTGTGTGGGACAGGCAGTGTGTGTGGGACAGGCAGTGAGTATGATAGGTAGTGTGTGTGCGACAGGCAGTGTGTGGGACAGGCAGTGTGTGTGGAACAGGCATTGTGTGTGGGACAGGCAGTGTGTGGGATAGGCAGTGTGTGTGGGACAGGCAGTGTGTGGGAGAGGCCATGTGTGTAGAACAGGCAGTGTGTTGGACAGGCAGCGTGTGGGACATGCAGTGTGTGTGGGACAAGCAGTGTGTGTGGGACAAGCAGTGTGTGTGGGACAGGCAGTGTGTGTGGGACAGGTAGTGTGTGTGTGTGACAGGTAGTGTGTGTATGTGACAGTTAGTGTGTGGGACAGGCAGTGTGTGTGGAACAGGCAGTGAGTGTGGAACAGGCAGTGAGTGTGGAACACGCAGTGAGTGTGACAGATAATGTGTGTGGGACAGGCAGTGTGTGTGGAACATGCAGTGAGTATGACAGGCAATGTGTATGGGACAGGTAGTGTGTGTGGAACAGGCAGTGTGTGTGGAACAGGCAGTGTGTGTGGGACAGGCAGTGTGTGGGGGACAGGCAGTGTGTGGGACAGGCCATGTGGGTGGCACAGGCAGTGTGTGTAGAACAGGCAGTAAGTGTGACAGGCAGTGTTTGTGGGGCAGGCAGTGTGTGTGAGACAGACAGTGTGTGTGGGACAGGCAGTGTTTGTGACAGGTAGTGTGTATGGGGCAGACAATGTGTGTGGGAAAGGCAGTGTGTGTGGGACAGGCAGTGTGTGGGACATGCAGTGTGTGGGACTGGCAGTGCGTGTGGGACAGGCAGTGTGTGTGGGACAGGCACAGTGTGTGGAACAGACAGTGAGTGTGAGAGGCAGTGTGTGTGGGGCAGGCAGTGCATGTGGGACAGGCATTGTGTGTGGGACAGGCATTGTGTGTGGGACAGGCATTGAGTGTGGGACAGGCAGTGCGTGTGGAACAGGCAATGCATCGAACAGGCAAAGTCGGCGACAGCCAGTGTGTATGGTACAGGCAGTGTGTGTAGAACAGTCAGTGTGTGGTACAGGCCATGTGTATAGGACAGGCAGTGTGTATAGGACAGGCAGTGTGTGGGACAGGCAGTATGTGTAGGACAGGCAACGTGTGTGAGACAGGCAGCTTGTGTAGGACAGGCAGTGTGTGTGGGACAGGCAGTGTGTGTGGGACAGGCAGTGTGTGTGGGACAGGCAGTGAGTATGATAGGTAGTGTGTGTGCGGCAGGCAGTGTGTGGGACAGGCAGTGTGTGTGGAACAGGCATTGTGTGTGGGACAGGCAGTGTGTGGGATAGGCAGTGTGTGTGGGACAGGCAGTGTGTGGGAGAGGCCATGTGTGTAGAACAGGCAGTGTGTTGGACAGGCGGCGTGTGGGATAGGCACTGTGTGTGGGACAGGCAGTGTGTGGGACAGGCAGTGTGTGGGACATGCAGTGTGTGTGGGACAAGCAGTGTGTGTGGGACAAGCAGTGTGTGTGGGACAGGCAGTGTATGTGGGACAGGTAGTGTGTGTGTGTGACAGGTAGTGTGTGTATGTGACAGTTAGTGTGTGGGACAGGCAGTGTGTGTGGAACAGGCAGTGAGTGTGGAACAGGCAGTGAGTGTGGAACACGCAGTGAGTGTGACAGATAATGTGTGTGGGACAGGCAGTGTGTGTGGAACATGCAGTGAGTATGACAGGCAATGTGTATGGGACAGGTAGTGTGTGTGGAACAGGCAGTGTGTGTGGAACAGCCAGTGTGTGTGGGACAGGCAGTGTGTGGAGGACAGGCAGTGTGTGGGACAGGCCATGTGTGTGGGACAGGCCATGTGTGTGGAACAGGCAGTGAGTGTGAGAGGCAGTGTGTGTGGGGCAGGCAGTGCATGTGGAACCGGCATTGTGTGTGGGACAGACATTGTGTATGGGACAGGTAGTGTGTATGGGGCAGACAATGTGTGTGGGAAAGGCAGTGTGTGTGGGACAGGCAGTGTGTGGGACATGCAGTGTGTGGGACTGGCAGTGCGTGTGGGACAGGCAGTGTGTGTGGGACAGGCACAGTGTGTGGAACAGACAATGAGTGTGAGAGGCAGTGTGTGTGGGGCAGGCAGTGCATGTGGGACAGGCATTGTGTGTGGGACAGGCATTGTGTGTGGGACAGGCATTGAGTGTGGGACAGGCAGTGCGTGTGGAACAGGCAATGCATCGAACAGGCAAAGTCGGCGACAGCCAGTGTGTATGGTCAAGGCAGTGTGTGTAGAACAGTCAGTGTGTGGTACAGGCCATGTGTATAGGACAGGCAGTGTGTATAGGACAGGCAGTGTGTGGGACAGGCAGCATGTGTAGGACAGGCAACGTGTGTGGGACAGGCAGCTTGTGTAGGACAGGCAGTGTGTGTGGGACAGGCAGTGTGTGTGGGACAGGCAGTGTGTGTGGGACAGGCAGTGAGTATGATAGGTAGTGTGTGTGCGACAGGCAGTGTGTGGGACAGGCAGTGTGTGTGGAACAGGCATTGTGTGTGGGACAGGCAGTGTGTGGGATAGGCAGTGTGTGTGGGACAGGCAGTGTGTGGGAGAGGCCATGTGTGTAGAACAGGCAGTGTGTTGGACAGGCAGCGTGTGGGATAGGCACTGTGTGTGGGACAGGCAGTGTGTGGGACAGGCAGTGTGTGGGACATGCAGTGTGTGTGGGACAAGCAGTGTGTGTGGGACAAGCAGTGTGTGTGGGACAGGCAGTGTGTGTGGGACAGGTAGTGTGTGTGTGTGACAGGTAGTGTGTGTATGTGACAGTTAGTGTGTGGGACAGGCAGTGTGTGTGGAACAGGCAGTGAGTGTGGAACAGGCAGTGAGTGTGGAACACGCAGTGAGTGTGACAGATAATGTGTGTGGGACAGGCAGTGTGTGTGGAACATGCAGTGAGTATGACAGGCAATGTGTATGGGACAGGTAGTGTGTGTGGAACAGGCAGTGTGTGTGGAACAGGCAGTGTGTGTGGGACAGGCAGTGTGTGGGGGACAGGCAGTGTGTGGGACAGGCCATGTGTGTGGGACAGGCCATGTGTGTGGAACAGGCAGTGAGTGTGAGAGGCAGTGTGTGTGGGGCAGGCAGTGCATGTGGAACCGGCATTGTGTGTGGGACAGACATTGTGTATGGGACAGGTAGTGTGTATGGGGCAGACAATGTGTGTGGGAAAGGCAGTGTGTGTGGGACAGGCAGTGTGTGGGACATGCAGTGTGTGGGACTGGCAGTGCGTGTGGGACAGGCAGTGTGTGTGGGACAGGCACAGTGTGTGGAACAGACAGTGAGTGTGAGAGGCAGTGTGTGTGGGGCAGGCAGTGCATGTGGGACAGGCATTGTGTGTGGGACAGGCATTGTGTGTGGGACAGGCATTGAGTGTGGGACAGGCAGTGCGTGTGGAACAGGCAATGCATCGAACAGGCAAAGTCGGCGACAGCCAGTGTGTATGGTCAAGGCAGTGTGTGTAGAACAGTCAGTGTGTGGTACAGGCCATGTGTATAGGACAGGCAGTGTGTATAGGACAGGCAGTGTGTGGGACAGGCAGCATGTGTAGGACAGGCAACGTGTGTGGGACAGGCAGCTTGTGTAGGACAGGCAGTGTGTGTGGGACAGGCAGTGTGTGTGGGACAGGCAGTGAGTATGATAGGTAGTGTGTGTGCGACAGGCAGTGTGTGGGACAGGCAGTGTGTGTGGAACAGGCATTGTGTGTGGGACAGGCAGTGTGTGGGATAGGCAGTGTGTGTGGGACAGGCAGTGTGTGGGAGAGGCCATGTGTGTAGAACAGGCAGTGTGTTGGACAGGCAGCGTGTGGGATAGGCACTGTGTGTGGGACAGGCAGTGTGTGGAACAGGCAGTGTGTGGGACATGCAGTGTGTGTGGGACAAGCAGTGTGTGTGGGACAAGCAGTGTGTGTGGGACAGGCAGTGTGTGTGGGACAGGTAGTGTGTGTGTGTGACAGGTAGTGTGTGTATGTGACAGTTAGTGTGTGGGACAGGCAGTGTGTGTGGAACAGGCAGTGAGTGTGGAACAGGCAGTGAGTGTGGAACACGCAGTGAGTGTGACAGATAATGTGTGTGGGACAGGCAGTGTGTGTGGAACATGCAGTGAGTATGACAGGCAATGTGTATGGGACAGGTAGTGTGTGTGGAACAGGCAGTGTGTGTGGAACAGGCAGTGTGTGTGGGACAGGCAGTGTGTGGGGGACAGGCAGTGTGTGGGACAGGCCATGTGTGTGGGACAGGCCATGTGTGTGGAACAGGCAGTGAGTGTGAGAGGCAGTGTGTGTGGGGCAGGCAGTGCATGTGGAACCGGCATTGTGTGTGGGACAGACATTGTGTATGGGACAGGCAGTGCGTGTGGAACAGGCAGTGCATTGAACAGGCAAAGTCGGCGACAGCCAGTGTGTGTGGTACATGCAGTGTGTGTGGAACAGTCAGTGTGTGGTACAGGCCGTGTGTATAGGACAGGCAGTGTGTGGGACAGGCAGCATGTGTAGGACAGGCAGCGTGTGTGGGACAGGCAGTGTGTGTGGGACAGGCAGTGTGTGGGACAGGCAGTGTGTGGGACAGGCCATGTGTGTAGAACAGGCAGTGTGTGGGATAGGCACTGTGTATAGGACAGGCAGCGTGTGTGGAACAGGCAGTGTGTGTGGGACAGGCAGTGTGTGGGACAAGCAGTGTGTATGGGACAAGCAGTGTGTGTGGGACAGGCAGTGCGTGTGGGACAGGCAGTGTGTGTGGGACAGGTAGTGTATGTGTGGGACAGGTAGTGTGTGTCTGTGACAGGTAGTGTGTGTGTGACAGGTAGTGTGTGTGGGACAGGCAGTGTGTGTGGAACAGGCAATGAGTGTGACAGATAATGTGTGTGGGACAGGCAGTGTGTGTGGAACATGCAGTGAGTATGACAGGCTATGTGTGTGGAACAGGCAGTGCGTGTGGAATCGCCAGTGTGTGTGGGACAGGCAGTGTGTGGTTCAGGCAGTGCATGAGGAACAGGCAGTGCGTGGAACAGGCAAAGTCTGCGACAGCCAGTGTGTGTGGGACAAGCAGCGTGTGTGGGACAGGCAGTGTATGTGGGAAAGGCAGTATGTGTGGAACAGGCAGTGTGTGTGACAGGTAGTGTGTGTAGGACAGGCAGTCCGTGTGGAACAGGCAGTATGTGTGGGACAGGCAGTGTGTGTGGAACAGGCAGTGAGTATGATAGGTAGTATGTGTGGGACAGGCAGTATGTGTGGAACAGGCAGTGAGTATGATAGGTAGTATGTGTGGGAGAGGCAGTATGTGTGGAAAAGGCAGTGAGTGTGAGAGGCAGTGTGTGTGGGGCAGGCAGTGCATCTGGAACCGGCAGTGCGTGGAACAGGCAAAGTCTGCGACAGTCAGTGTGTGTGGGACATGCAGTGTGTGGGACAGGCAGTGTGTGGGACAGGCAGCGTGTGTGGGACAGGCAGCGTGTGTGGGGCATGCAGTGTGTGTGGGACAGGCAGTGTGGGTGGAAAAGGCAGTGTGTGTGGGTCAGGCACAGTGTGTGGAACAGGCAGTGCGTGGAACAGGCAATGGGTGTGGAACAGGCAGTGCATCGAACAGGCAAAGTCGGCGACAGCCAGTGTGTGTGGGACAGGCAGTGTGTGTGGAACAGTCAGTGTGTGGCACAGGCCGTGTGTTTAGGACAGGTAGTGTGTATAGGACAGGCAGTGTGTGGGACAGGCAGCATGTGTAGGACAGGCAGCGTGTGTGGAACAGGCAGTGTGAGTAGGACAGGCAGTGTGTGTGGGACAGGCATCTTGTGTAGGACAGGCAGTGTGTGTGGAACAGTCAGTGTGTGGGACAGGCAGTGTGTGTGGGGCAGGCAGTGTGTGTGGGACAAGCAGTGTGTGTGGGACAGGCAGTGTGTGTGGGACAGGTAGTGTGTGTGTGTGACAGGTAGTGTGTGTATGTGACAGTTAGTGTGTGGGACAGGCAGTGTGTGTGGAACAGGCAGTGAGTGTGGAACAGGCAGTGAGTGTGGAACACGCAGTGAGTGTGACAGATAATGTGTGTGGGACAGGCAGTGTGTGTGGAACATGCAGTGAGTATGACAGGCAATGTGTATGGGACAGGTAGTGTGCGTGGAACAGGCAGTGTGTGTGGAACAGGCAGTGTGTGTGGGCCAGGCAGTGAGTTTGACAGGTAGTGTGTGGGGGACAGGCAGTTTGTGTGGGACAGGCAGTGTGTGGGGGACAGGCAGTGTGTGGGACAGGCCATGTGTGTGGGACAGGCCATGTGTGTGGAACAGGCAGTGAGTGTGAGAGGCAGTGTGTGTGGGGCAGGCAGTGCATGTGGAACCGGCATTGTGTGTGGGACAGGCATTGTGTGTAGGACAGGCAGCGTGTGTGGAACAGGCAGTGTGAGTAGGACAGGCAGTGTGTGTGGGACAGGCAGTGTGTGGGACAGGCAGTGTGTGTGGGACAGGCAGTGCGTGTGGGACAGGCAGTGTGTGTGGGGCAGGTAGTGTATGTGTGGGACAGGCAGTGTGTGTGGGACAGGTAGTGTATGTGTGGGACAGGTAGTGTGTGTCTGTGACAGGTAGTGTGTGTGTGTGACAGGTAGTGTGTGTGGGACAGGTAGTGTTTGTGGGACAGGCAGTGTGTGTGGAACAGGCAGTGAGTGTGACAGATAATGTGTGTGGGACAGGCAGTGTGTGTGGAACATGCAGTGAGTATGACAGGCTATGTGTGTGGAACAGGCAGTGTGTGTGGAACAGGCAGTGTGTGTGGGCCAGGCAGTGAGTATGACAGGTAGTGTGTGTGAGACATGCACAGTGTGTGGAACAGGCAGTGAGTGTGAGAGGCAGTGTGTGTGGGGCAGGCAGTGCATGTGGAATCGCCAGTGTGTGTGGGACAGGCAGTGTGTGGGACAGGCAGTGCATGTGGAACAGGCAGTGCATGGAACAGGCAAAGTCTGCGACAGCCAGTGTGTGTGGGACAAGCAGTGTGTGTGGGACAGGCAGTGTATGTGGGAAAGGCAGTATGTGTGGAACAGGCAGTGTGTGTGACAGGTAGTGTGTGTAGGACAGGCAGTCCGTGTGGAACAGGCAGTATGTGTGGAACAGGCAGTATGTGTGGGACAGGCAGTGTGTGTGGAACAGGCAGTGAGTATGATAGGTAGTATGTGTGGGACAGGCAGTATGTGTGGAACAGGCAGTGAGTATGATAGGTAGTATGTGTGGGAGAGGCAGTATGTGTGGAAAAGGCAGTGAGTGTGAGAGGCAGTGTGTGTGGGGCAGGCAGTGCATCTGGAACCGGCAGTGCGTGGAACAGGCAAAGTCTGCGACAGCCAGTGTGTGTGGTACAGGCAGTGTGTGTAGGACAGGCAGTGTCTGTGGGACAGGCAGTGTGTGTGGGACAGGCAGCGTGTAGGACAGGCAGCATGTGTGGGACAGTCAGTGTGTGTGGGGCAGGCAGTGTGTGTGGGCAAGCAGTGTGTGTGTGAGACAGGCAGTGTGTGTGGGACAGGCAGTGTGTGTGGGACAGGCAGTGTGTGTGGGCCAGGCAGTGAGTTTGACAGGTAGTGTGTGGGGGACAGGCAGTTTGTGGGGGACAGGCAGTGTGTGTGGGACAGGCCGTGTGTGTGGGACAGGCCATGTGTGTGGAACAGGCAGTGAGTGTGAGAGGCAGTGTGTGTGGGGCAGGCAGTGCATGTGGAACCGGCATTGTGTGTGGGACAGGCATTGTGTGTGGGACAGACATTGTGTATGGGACAGGCAGTGCGTGTGGAACAGGCAGTGCATTGAACAGGCAAAGTCGGCGACAGCCAGTGTGTGTGGGACAAGCAGTGTGTGTGGGACAGGCAGTGTATGTGGGAAAGGCAGTATGTGTGGAACAGGCAGTGTGTGTGACAGGTAGTGTGTGTAGGACAGGCAGTCCGTGTGGAACAGGCAGTATGTGTGGAACAGGCAGTATGTGTGGGACAGGCAGTGTGTGTGGAACAGGCAGTGAGTATGATAGGTAGTATGTGTGGGACAGGCAGTATGTGTGGAACAGGCAGTGAGTATGATAGGTAGTATGTGTGGGAGAGGCAGTATGTGTGGAAAAGGCAGTGAGTGTGAGAGGCAGTGTGTGTGGGGCAGGCAGTGCATCTGGAACCGGCAGTGCGTGGAACAGGCAAAGTCTGCGACAGCCAGTGTGTGTGGTACAGGCAGTGTGTGTAGGACAGGCAGTGTCTGTGGGACAGGCAGTGTGTGTGGGACAGGCAGCGTGTAGGACAGGCAGCATGTGTGGGACAGTCAGTGTGTGTGGGGCAGGCAGTGTGTGTGGGCAAGCAGTGTGTGTGTGAGACAGGCAGTGTGTGTGGGACAGGCAGTGTGTGTGGGACAGGCAGTGTGTGTGGGCCAGGCAGTGAGTTTGACAGGTAGTGTGTGGGGGACAGGCAGTTTGTGGGGGACAGGCAGTGTGTGTGGGACAGGCCGTGTGTGTGGGACAGGCCATGTGTGTGGAACAGGCAGTGAGTGTGAGAGGCAGTGTGTGTGGGGCAGGCAGTGCATGTGGAACCGGCATTGTGTGTGGGACAGGCATTGTGTGTGGGACAGACATTGTGTATGGGACAGGCAGTGCGTGTGGAACAGGCAGTGCATTGAACAGGCAAAGTCGGCGACAGCCAGTGTGTGTGGTACAGGCAGTGTGTGTGGAACAGTCAGTGTGTGGTACAGGCCGTGTGTATAGGACAGGCAGTGTGTGGGACAGGCAGCATGTGTAGGACAGGCAGCGTGTGTGGAACAGGCAGTGTGAGTAGGACAGGCAGTGTGTGTGGGACAGGCAGTGTGTGGGACAGGCAGTGTGTGTGGGACAGGCAGTGCGTGTGGGACAGGCAGTGTGTGTGGGACAGGTAGTGTATGTGTGGGACAGGCAGTGTGTGTGGGACAGGTAGTGTATGTGTGGGACAGGTAGAGTGTGTCTGTGACAGGTAGTGTGTGTGTGTGACAGGTAGTGTGTGTGGGACAGGTAGTGTGTGTGGGACAGGCAGTGTGTGTGGAACAGGCAGTGAGTGTGACAGATAATGTGTGTGGGACAGGCAGTGTGTGTGGAACATGCAGTGAGTATGACAGGCTATGTGTGTGGAACAGGCAGTGTGTGTGGAACAGGCAGTGTGTGTGGGCCAGGCAGTGAGTATGACAGGTAGTGTGTGTGAGACATGCACAGTGTGTGGAACAGGCAGTGAGTGTGAGAGGCAGTGTGTGTGAGGCAGGCAGTGCATGTGGAATCGCCAGTGTGTGTGGGACAGGCAGTGTGTGGGACAGGCAGTGCATGTGGAACAGGCAGTGCATGGAACAGGCAAAGTCTGCGACAGCCAGTGTGTGTGGGACAAGCAGTGTGTGTGGGACAGGCAGTGTATGTGGGAAAGGCAGTATGTGTGGAACAGGCAGTGTGTGTGACAAGTAGTGTGTGTAGGACAGGCAGTCCGTGTGGAACAGGCAGTATGTGTGGGACAGGCAGTGTGTGTGGAACAGGCAGTGAGTATGATAGGTAGTATGTGTGGGACAGGCAGTATGTGTGGAACAGGCAGTGAGTATGATAGGTAGTATGTGTAGGAGAGGCAGTATGTGTGGAAAAGGCAGTGAGTGTGAGAGGCAGTGTGTGGGGCAGGCAGTGCATCTGGAACCGGCAGTGCGTGGAACAGGCAAAGTCTGCGACAGCCAGTGTGTGTGGTACAGGCAGTGTGTGTAGGACAGGCAGTGTCAGTGGGACAGGCAGTGTGTGTGGGACAGGCAGCGTGTGGGACAGGCAGCATGTGTGGGACAGGCAGTGTGTGTGGGGCAGGCAGTGTGTGTGGGCAAGCAGTGTGTGTGTGAGACAGGCAGTGTGTGTGGGACAGGCAGTGTGTGTGGGACAGGCAGTGTGTGTGGGACATGCAGTGTGTGGGACAGGCAGTGTGTGGGACAGGCAGCGTGTGTGGGACAGGCAGTGTGTGTGGGACAGGCAGTGTGGGTGGAACAGGCAGTGTGTGTGGGTCAGGCACAGTGTGTGGAACAGGCAGTGCGTGGAACAGGCAATGCGTGTGGAACAGGCAGTGCATCGAACAAGCAAAGTCGGCGACAGCCAGTGTGTGTGGGACAGGCAGTGTGTGTGGAACAGTCAGTGTGTGGCACAGGCCGTGTGTTTAGGACAGGCAGTGTGTATAGGACAGGCAGTGTGTGGGACAGGCAGCATGTGTAGGACAGGCAGCGTGTGTGGAACAGGCAGTGTGAGTAGGACAGGCAGTGTGTGTGGGACAGGCAGCTTGTGTAGGACAGGCAGTGTGTGTGGAACAGTCAGTGTGTGGGACAGACAGTGTGTGTGGGGCAGGCAGTGTGTGTGGGGCAGGCAGTGCGTGTGGAACAGGCAGTGTGTGTGGAACAGGCAGTGAGTATGATAGGTAGTGTGCGTTTAACATGCAGTGAGTATGACAGGCAGTGTGTGTGGAACAGGCAGTGAGTGTGACAGGCAGTGTGTGTGGGGCAGGCAGTGCGTGTGGAACAGGCAGTGTGTGTGGAACAGGCAGTGAGTATGATAGGTAGTGTGTGTTTAACATGCAGTGAGTATGACAGGCAGTGTGTGTGGAACAGGCAGTGAGTGTGACATGCAGTGTGTGTGGGACAGGCAGTGTGTGTGGAACAGGCAGTGTATGTGGGACAGGCACAGTGTATGGAACAGACAGTGAGTGTGAGAGGCAGTGTGTGTGGGGCAGGCAGTGCATGTGGAACCGGCATTGTGTGTGGGACAGGCATTGTGTGTGGGACAGACATTGTGTGTGGGACAGGCAGTGCGTGTGGAACAGGCAGTGCATCGAACAGGCAGTGTGTGTGGGACAGGCAGTGTGTGGGACAGGCAGTGTGTGGGGGACAGGCAGTGTGTGGAACAGGCCATGTGTGTGGGACAAGCAGAGTGTGTGGGACAGGCAGTGTGTGTGGGACAGGCAGTGTGTGTGGGATAGGCAGTGTGTGGGACAGGCAGTGTGTGGGACAGGCAGTGTGTGTGGGACACGCAGTGTGTGTGGGACAGGCAATGCGTGTGGAACAGGCAGTGTGTGTGGGACAGGCAGTGTGTGGGAAAGGCAGCATGTGTAGGACAGGCAGCGTGTGTGGAACAGGCAGTGTGAGTAGGACAGGCAGTGTGTGTGGGACAGGCAGCATGTGTAGGACAGGCAGTGTGTGTGGAACAGGCAGTGTGTGTGGGACAGCCAGTGCGTGTGCGACAGGCAGTGTGGGTGGGACAGGCAATGTGTGTGGAACAGGCAGTGAGTGTGACATGTGTTTGTGGGACAGGCAGTGTGTGTAGAACAGGTAGTGAGTGTGACAGACAGTGTATGTGGGACAGGCAGTGTGTGTAGGACAGGCGGTGTGTGTGGGGCAGGCAGCGTGTGTGGGGCAGGCAGCGTGTGTGGGGCAGGCAGTGCGTGTGCGACAGGCAGTGTGGGTGGGACAGCCAATGTGTGTGGAACAGGCAGTGAGTGTGACATGTGTTTGTGGGACAGGCAGTGTGTGTAGAACAGGCAGTGAGTGTGACAGGCAGTGTTTGTGGGGCAGGCAGTGTGTGTGAGACAGACAGTGTGTGTGGGGCAGGCAGTGCATGTGGAACCGGCATTGTGTGTGGGACAGGCATTGTGTGTGGGACAGACATTGTGTATGGGACAGGCAGTGCGTGTGGAACAGGCAGTGCATTGAACAGGCAAAGTCGGCAACAGCCAGTGTGTGTGGTACAGGCAGTGTGTGTGGAACAGTCAGTGTGTGGTACAGGCCGTGTGTATAGGACAGGCAGTGTTTGGGACAGGCAGCATGTGTAGGACAGGCAGCGTGTGTGGAACAGCCAGTGTGAGTAGGACAGGCAGTGTGTGTGGGACAGGCAGTGTGTGGGACAGGCAGTGTGTGTGGGACAGGCAGTGCGTGTGGGACAGGCAGTGTGTGTGGGACAGGTAGTGTATGTGTGGGACAGGCAGTGTGTGTGGGACAGGTAGTGTATGTGTGGGACAGGTAGTGTGTGTCTGTGACAGGTAGTGTGTGTGTGTGACAGTTAGTGTGTGTGGGACAGGTAGTGTGTGTGGGACAGGCAGTGTGTGTGGAACAGGCAGTGAGTGTGACAGATAATGTGTGTGGGACAGGCAGTGTGTGTGGAACATGCAGTGAGTATGACAGGCTATGTGTGTGGAACAGGCAGTGTGTGTGGAACAGGCAGTGTGTGTGGGCCAGGCAGTGAGTATGACAGGTAGTGTGTGTGAGACATGCACAGTGTGTGGAACAGGCAGTGAGTGTCAGAGGCAGTGTGTGTGAGGCAGGCAGTGCATGTGGAATCGCCAGTGTGTGTGGGACAGGCAGTGTGTGGGACAGGCAGTGCATGTGGAACAGGCAGTGCATGGAACAGGCAAAGTCTGCGACAGCCAGTGTGTGTGGGACAAGCAGTGTGTGTGGGACAGGCAGTGTATGTGGGAAAGGCAGTATGTGTGGAACAGGCAGTGTGTGTGACAAGTAGTGTGTGTAGGACAGGCAGTCCGTGTGGAACAGGCAGTATGTGTGGGACAGGCAGTGTGTGTGGAACAGGCAGTGAGTATGATAGGTAGTATGTGTGGGACAGGCAGTATGTGTGGAACAGGCAGTGAGTATGATAGGTAGTATGTGTGGGAGAGGCAGTATGTGTGGAAAAGGCAGTGAGTGTGAGAGGCTGTGTGTGTGGGGCAGGCAGTGCATCTGGAACCGGCAGTGCGTGGAACAGGCAAAGTCTGCGACAGCCAGTGTGTGTGGTACAGGCAGTGTGTGTAGGACAGGCAGTGTCTGTGGGACAGGCAGTGTGTGTGGGACAGGCAGCGTGTGGGACAGGCAGCATGTGTGGGACAGGCAGTGTGTGTGGGGCAGGCAGTGTGTGTGGGCAAGCAGTGTGTGTGTGAGACAGGCAGTGTGTGTGGGACAGGCAGTGTGTGTGGGACAGGCAGTGTGTGTGGGACATGCAGTGTGTGGGACAGGCAGTGTGTGGGACAGGCAGCGTGTGTGGGACAGGCAGCGTGTGTGGGGCATGCAGTGTGTGTGGGACAGGCAGTGTGGGTGGAACAGGCAGTGTGTGTGGGTCAGGCACAGTGTGTGGAACAGGCAGTGCGTGGAACAGGCAATGCGTGTGGAACAGGCAGTGCATCGAACAGGCAAAGTCGGCGACAGCCAGTGTGTGTGGGACAGGCAGTGTGTGTGGAACAGTCAGTGTTTAGGACAGGCAGTGTGTATAGGACAGGCAGTGTGTGGGACAGGCAGCATGTGTAGGACAGGCAGCGTGTGTGGAACAGGCAGTGTGAGTAGGACAGGCAGTGTGTGTGGGACAGGCAGCTTGTGTAGGACAGGCAGTGTGTGTGGAACAGTCAGTGTGTGGGACAGGCAGTGTGTGTGGGGCAGGCAGTGTGTGTGGGGCAGGCAGTGCGTGTGGAACAGGCAGTGTGTGTGGAACAGGCAGTGAGTATGATAGGTAGTGTGCGTTTAACATGCAGTGAGTATGACAGGCAGTGTGTGTGGAACAGGCAGTGAGTGTGACAGGCAGTGTGTGTGGGGCAGGCAGTGCGTGTGGAACAGGCAGTGTTTGTGGAACAGACAGTGAGTATGATAGGTAGTGTGTGTTTAACATGCAGTGAGTATGACAGGCAGTGTGTGTGGAACAGGCAGTGTGTGTGGGACAGGCAGTGTGTTGGACATGCAGTGTGTGGGACTGGCAGTGCGTGTGGGACAGGCAGTGTGTGTGGGACAGGCACAGTGTGTGGAACAGACAGTGAGTGTGAGAGGCAGTGTGTGTGGGGCAGGCAGTGCATGTGGGACAGGCATTGTGTGTGGGACAGGAATTGTGTGTGGGACAGGCATTGTGTGTGGGACAGGCAGTGCGTGTGGAACAGGCAATGCATCGAACAGGCAAAGTCGGCGACAGCCAGTGTGTGTGGTACAGGCAGTGTGTGTAGAACAGTCCGTGTGTGATACAGGCCGTGTGTATAGGACAGGCAGTGTGTATAGGACAGGCAGTGTGTGGGACAGGCAGCATGTGTAGGACAGGCAGCGTGTGTGGGACAGGTAGTGTGTGTGTGGGACAGGTAGTGTGTGTGTGTGACAGGTAGTGTGTGTGTGTGACAGGTAGTGTGTGTGGGACAGGCAGTGTGTGTGGAACAGTAGTGTGTGTGGGACAGGCAATGTGTGTGGAACAGGCAGTGAGTGTGACAGATAATGTGTGTGGGACAGGCAGTGTGTGTGGAACATGCAGTGAGTATGACAGGCTATGTGTGTGGAACAGGCAGTGTGTGTGGGCCAGGCAGTGAGTATGACAGGTAGTGTGTGTGAGACAGGCACAGTGTGTGGAACAGGCAGTGAGTGTGAGAGGCAGTGTGTGTGGGGCAGGCAGTGCATGTGGAATCGCCAGTGTGTGTGGGACAGGCAGTGTGTGGGACAGGCAGTGCGTGTGGAACAGGCAGTGCGTGGAACAGGCAAAGTCTGCGACAGCCAGTGTGTGTGGGACAAGCAGTGTGTGTGGGACAGGCAGTGTATGTGGGAAAGGCAGTATGTGTGGAACAGGCAGTGTGTGGGACAGGCAGCGTGTGGGACAGGCAGCATGTGTGGGACAGGCAGTGTGTGTGGGGCAGGCAGTGTGTGTGGGCAAGCAGTGTGTGTGTGAGACAGGCAGTGTGTGTGGGACAGGCAGTGTGTGTGGGACAGGCAGTGTGTGTGGGCATGCAGTGTGTGGGACAGGCAGTGTGTGGGACAGCCATCGTGTGTGGGACAGGCAGCGTGTGTGGGGCATGCAGTGTGTGTGGGACAGGCAGTGTGTGTGGAACAGGCAGTGTGTGTGGGTCAGGCACAGTGTGTGGAACAGGCAGTGCGTGGAACAGGCAATGCGTGTGGAACAGGCAGTGCATCGAACAGGCAAAGTCGGCGACAGCCAGTGTGTGTGGGTCAGGCAGTGTGTGTGGAACAGTCAGTGTGTGGCACAGGCCGTGTGTTTAGGACAGGCAGTGTGTATAGGACAGGCAGTGTGTGGGACAGGCAGCATGTGTAGGACAGGCAGCGTGTGTGGAACAGGCAGTGTGAGTAGGACAGGCAGTGTGTGTGGGACAGGCAGCTTGTGTAGGACAGGCAGTGTGTGTGGAACAGTCAGTGTGTGGGACAGGCAGTGTGTGTGGAACAGGCAGTGAGTATGATAGGTAGTGTGCGTTTAACATGCAGTGAGTATGACAGGCAGTGTGTGTGGAACAGGCAGTGAGTGTGACAGGCAGTGTGTGTGGGGCAGGCAGTGCGTGTGGAACAGGCAGTGAGTATGATAGGTAGTGTGTGTTTAACATGCAGTGAGTATGACAGGCAGTGAGTGTGACAGGCAGTGAGTGTGACATGCAGTGTGTGTGGGACACGCAGTGTTTGTGGAACAGGCAGTGTATGTGGGACAGGCACAGTGTATGGAACAGACAGTGAGTGTGAGAGGCAGTGTGTGTGGGGCAGGCAGTGCATGTGAAACCGGCATTGTGTGTGGGACAGGCATTGTGTGTGGGACAGGCAGTGCGTGTGGACCAGGCAGTGCATCGAACAGGCAGTGTGTGTGGGACAGGCAGTGTGTGGGGGACAGGCTGTGTGGGGGACAGGCCATGTGTGTGGGACAAGCAGAGTGTGTGGGACAGGCAATGTGTGTGGGACAGGCAGTGTGTGTGGGATAGGCAGTGTGTGGGACAGGCAGTGTGTGGGACAGGCAGTGTGTGTGGGACACGCAGTGTGTGTGGGACAGGCAATGCGTGTGGAACAGGCAGTGTGTGTGGGACAGGCAGTGTGTGGGACAGGCAGCATGTGTAGGACAGGCAGCGTGTGTGGAACAGGAAGTGTGAGTAGGACAGGCAGTGTGTGTGGGACAGGCAGCATGTGTAGGACAGGCAGTGTGTGTGGAACAGGCAGTGTGTGTGGGACAGGCAGTGCGTGTGCGACAGGCAGTGTGGGTGGGACAGGCAATGTGTGTGGAACAGGCAGTGAGTGTGACATGTGTTTGTAGGACAGGCAGTGTGTGTAGAACAGGCAGTGAGTGTGACAGACAGTGTATGTGGGACAGGCAGTGTGAGTGGGACAGGCAGTGCATCGAACAGGCAAAGTCGGCGACAGCCAGTGTGTGTGGGTCAGGCAGTGTGTGTGGAACAGTCAGTGTGTGGCACAGGCCGTGTCTTTAGGACAGGCAGTGTGTATAGGACAGGCAGTGTGTGGGACAGGCAGCATGTGTAGGACAGGCAGCGTGTGTGGAACAGGCAGTGTGAGTAGGACAGGCAGTGTGTGTGGGACAGGCAGCTTGTGTAGGACAGGCAGTGTGTGTGGAACAGTCAGTGTGTGGGACAGGCAGTGTGTGTGGAACAGGCAGTGAGTATGATAGGTAGTGTGCGTTTAACATGCAGTGAGTATGACAGGCAGTGTGTGTGGAACAGGCAGTGAGTGTGACAGGCAGTGTGTGTGGGGCAGGCAGTGCGTGTGGAACAGGCAGTGAGTATGATAGGTAGTGTGTGTTTAACATGCAGTGAGTATGACAGGCAGTGAGTGTGACAGGCAGTGAGTGTGACATGCAGTGTGTGTGGGACACGCAGTGTTTGTGGAACAGGCAGTGTATGTGGGACAGGCACAGTGTATGGAACAGACAGTGAGTGTGAGAGGCAGTGTGTGTGGGGCAGGCAGTGCATGTGAAACCGGCATTGTGTGTGGGACAGGCATTGTGTGTGGGACAGGCATTGTGTGTGGGACAGGCAGTGCGTGTGGAACAGGCAGTGCATCGAACAGGCAGTGTGTGTGGGACAGGCAGTGTGTGGGGGACAGGCTGTGTGGGGGACAGGCCATGTGTGTGGGACAAGCAGAGTGTGTGGGACAGGCAATGTGTGTGGGACAGGCAGTGTGTGTGGGATAGGCAGTGTGTGGGACAGGCAGTGTGTGGGACAGGCAGTGTGTGTGGGACACGCAGTGTGTGTGGGACAGGCAATGCGTGTGGAACAGGCAGTGTGTGTGGGACAGGCAGTGTGTGGGACAGGCAGCATGTGTAGGACAGGCAGCGTGTGTGGAACAGGAAGTGTGAGTAGGACAGGCAGTGTGTGTGGGACAGGCAGCATGTGTAGGACAGGCAGTGTGTGTGGAACAGGCAGTGTGTGTGGGACAGGCAGTGCGTGTGCGACAGGCAGTGTGGGTGGGACAGGCAATGTGTGTGGAACAGGCAGTGAGTGTGACATGTGTTTGTAGGACAGGCAGTGTGTGTAGAACAGGCAGTGAGTGTGACAGACAGTGTATGTGGGACAGGCAGTGTGAGTGGGACAGGCAGTGTTTGTGACAGGTAGTGTGTGTAGGACAGGCAGTGTGAGTGGGACAGGCAGTGTTTGTGACAGGTAGTGTGTCTGGGGCAGACAATGTGTGTGAGACAGGCAGTGTGTGTAGGACAGGCGGTGTGTGTGGGGCAGGCAGCGTGTGTGGGGCAGGCAGCGTGTGTGGGGCAGGCAGTGCGTGTGCGACAGGCAGTGTGGGTGGGACAGGCAATGTGTGTGGAACAGGCAGTGAGTGTGACATGTGTTTGTGGGACAGGAAGTGTGTGTAGAACAGGCAGTGAGTGTGACAGGCAGTGTTTGTGGGGCAGGCAGTGTGTGTGAGACAGACAGTGTGTGTGGGACAGGCAGTATGAGTGGGACAGGCAGTGTTTGTGACAGGTAGTGTGTATGGGGCAGACAATGTGTGTGGGACAGGCAGTGCGTGTGGGACAGGCAGTGTGTGTAGAACAGGCAGTGAGTGTGACAGACAGTGTATGTGGGACAGGCAGTGTGTGTGGGGCAGGCAGCGTGTGTGGGGCAGGCAGCGTGTGTGCGACAGGCAGTGTGGGTGGGACAGGCAATGTGTGTGGAACAGGCAGTGAGTGTGACATGTGTTTGTGGGACAGGCAGTGTGTGTAGAACAGGCAGTGAGTGTGACAGGCAGTGTTTGTGGGGCAGGCAGTGTGTGTGAGACAGACAGTGTGTGTGGGACAGGCAGTGTGAGTGGGACAGGCAGTGTTTGTGACAGGTAGTGTGTATGGGGCAGACAATGTGTGTGGGACAGGCAGTGTGTGTGGGACAGGCAGTGTGTGTGGGACAGGCAGTGTGTTGGACATGCAGTGTGTGGGACTGGCAGTGCGTGTGGGACAGGCAGTGTGTGTGGGACAGGCACAGTGTGTGGAACAGACAGTGAGTGTGAGAGGCAGTGTGTGTGGGGCAGGCAGTGCATGTGAGACAGGCATTGTGTGTGGGACAGGAATTGTGTGTGGGACAGGCATTGTGTGTGGGACAGGCAGTGCGTGTGGAACAGGCAATGCATCGAACAGGCAAAGTCGGCGACAGCCAGTGTGTGTGGTACAGGCAGTGTGTGTAGAACAGTCCGTGTGTGATACAGGTCGTGTGTATAGGACAGGCAGTGTGTATAGGACAGGCAGTGTGTGGGACAGGCAGCATGTGTAGGACAGGCAGCGTGTGTGGGACAGGTAGTGTGTGTGTGGGACAGGTAGTGTGTGTGTGTGACAGGTAGTGTGTGACAGGTAGTGTGTGTGGGACAGGCAGTGTGTGTGGAACAGTAGTGTGTGTGGGACAGGCAATGTGTGTGGAACAGGCAGTGAGTGTGACAGATAATGTGTGTGGGACAGGCAGTGTGTGTGGAACATGCAGTGAGTATGACAGGCTATGTGTGTGGAACAGGCAGTGTGTGTGGGCCAGGCAGTGAGTATGACAGGTAGTGTGTGTGAGACAGGCACAGTGTGTGGAACAGGCAGTGAGTGTGAGAGGCAGTGTGTGTGGGGCAGGCAGTGCATGTGGAATCGCCAGTGTGTGTGGGACAGGCAGTGTGTGGGACAGGCAGTGCGTGTGGAACAGGCAGTGCGTGGAACAGGCAAAGTCTGCGACAGCCAGTGTGTGTGGGACAAGCAGTGTGTGTGGGACAGGCAGTGTATGTGGGAAAGGCAGTATGTGTGGAACAGGCAGTGTGTGGGACAGGCAGCGTGTGGGACAGGCAGCATGTGTGGGACAGGCAGTGTGTGTGGGGCAGGCAGTGTGTGTGGGCAAGCAGTGTGTGTGTGAGACAGGCAGTGTGTGTGGGACAGGCAGTGTGTGTGGGACAGGCAGTGTGTGTGGGACATGCAGTGTGTGGGACAGGCAGTGTGTGGGACAGCCATCGTGTGTGGGACAGGCAGCGTGTGTGGGGCATGCAGTGTGTGTGGGACAGGCAGTGTGTGTGGAACAGGCAGTGTGTGTGGGTCAGGCACAGTGTGTGGAACAGGCAGTGCGTGGAACAGGCAATGCGTGTGGAACAGGCAGTGCATCGAACAGGCAAAGTCGGCGACAGCCAGTGTGTGTGGGACAGGCAGTGTGTGTGGAACAGTCAGTGTGTGGCACAGGCCGTGTGTTTAGGACAGGCAGTGTGTATAGGACAGGCAGTGTGTGGGACAGGCAGCATGTGTAGGAAAGGCTGCGTGTGTGGAACAGGCAGTGTGAGTAGGACAGGCAGTGTGTGTGGGACAGGCAGCTTGTGTAGGACAGGCAGTGTGTGTGGAACAGTCAGTGTGTGGGACAGGCAGTGTGTGTGGAACAGGCAGTGAGTATGATAGGTAGTGTGCGTTTAACATGCAGTGAGTATGACAGGCAGTGTGTGTGGAACAGGCAGTGAGTGTGACAGGCAGTGTGTGTGGGGCAGGCAGTGCGTGTGGAACAGGCAGTGTGTGTGGAACAGGCAGTGAGTATGATAGGTAGTGTGTATTTAACATGCAGTGAGTGTGACAGGCAGTGAGTGTGACATGCAGTGTGTGTGGGACACGCAGTGTTTGTGGAACAGGCAGTGTATGTGGGACAGGCACAGTGTATGGAACAGACAGTGAGTGTGAGAGGCAGTGTGTGTGGGGCAGGCAGTGCATGTGAAACCGGCATTGTGTGTGGGACAGGCATTGTGTGTGGGACAGACATTGTGTGTGGGACAGGCAGTGCGTGTGGAACAGGCAGTGCATCGAACAGGCAGTGTGTGTGGGACAGGCAGTGTGTGGGGGGCAGGCTGTGTGGGGGACAGGCCATGTGTGTGGGACAAGCAGAGTGTGTGGGACAGGCAATGTGTGTGGGACAGGCAGTGTGTGTGGGATAGGCAGTGTGTGGGACAGGCAGTGTGTGGGACAGGCAGTGTGTGTGGGACACGCAGTGTGTGTGGGACAGGCAATGCGTGTGGAACAGGCAGTGTGTGTGGGACAGGCAGCATGTGTGGGACAGGCAGCATGTGTAGGACTGGCAGCGTGTGTGGAACAGGCAGTGTGAGTAGGACAGGCAGTGTGTGTGGGACAGGCAGCATGTGTAGGACAGGCAGTGTGTGTGGAACAGGCAGTGTGTGTGGGACAGGCAGTGCGTGTGCGACAGGCAGTGTGGGTGGGACAGGCAATGTGTGTGGAACAGGCAGTGAGTGTGACATGTGTTTGTAGGACAGGCAGTGTGTGTAGAACAGGCAGTGAGTGTGACAGACAGTGTATGTGGGACAGGCAGTGTGAGTGGGACAGGCAGTGTTTGTGACAGGTAGTGTGTGTAGGACAGGCAGTGTGAGTGGGACAGGCAGTGCTTGTGACAGGTAGTGTGTCTGGGGCAGACAATGTGTGTGAGACAGGCAGTGTGTGTAGGACAGGCGGTGTGTGTGGGGCAGGCAGCGTGTGTGGGGCAGGCAGCGTGTGTGGGGCAGGCAGTGCGTGTGCGACAGGCAGTGTGGGTGGGACAGGCAATGTGTGTGGAACAGGCAGTGAGTGTGACATGTGTTTGTGGGACAGGAAGTGTGTGTAGAACAGGCAGTGAGTGTGACAGGCAGTGTTTGTGGGGCAGGCAGTGTGTGTGAGACAGACAGTGTGTGTGGGACAGGCAGTGTGAGTGGGACAGGCAGTGTTTGTGACAGGTAGTGTGTATGGGGCAGACAATGTGTGTGGGACAGGCAGTGTGTGTGGGACAGGCAGTGTGTGTAGAACAGGCAGTGAGTGTGACAGACAGTGTATGTGGGACAGGCAGTGTGTGTAGGACAGGCGGTGTGTGTGGGGCAGGCAGCGTGTGTGGGGCAGGCAGCGTGTGTGGGGCAGGCAGTGCGTGTGCGACAGGCAGTGTGGGTGGGACAGGCAATGTGTGTGGAACAGGCCGTGAGTGTGACATGTGTTTGTGGGACAGGCAGTGTGTGTAGAACAGGCAGTGAGTGTGACAGGCAGTGTTTGTGGGGCAGGCAGTGTGTGTGAGACAGACAGTGTGTGTAGGAAAGGCGGCGTGTGTAGGACAGGCAGCGTCTGTGGGGCAGGCAGCGTGTGTGGGGCAGGCAGCGTGTGTGGGACAGGCAGTGCGTGTGCGACAGGCAATGTGTGTGGAACAGGCAGTGAGTGTGACATGTGTTTGTGGGACAGGCAGTGTGTGTAGAACAGGCAGTGAGTGTGAGAGGCAGTGTTTGTGGGGCAGGCAGTGTGTGTGAGACAGACAGTGAGTGTGCGACAGGCAGTGTGTGTGCGACAGGCAGTGTGTGGTACAGGCAGTGTGTGTGGAACAGGCATTGTGTGTGGGACAGGCAGTGTGTGTGGGACAGGCAGTGTGTGCGATAGGCAGTGTGTGTGGGACAGGCAGTGTGTGGGACAGGCCATGTGTGTAGAACAGGCAGTGTGTTGGACTGGCAGCGTGTGGGATAGGCACTGTGTGTGGGACAGGCAGTGTGTGGGACAGGCAGTGTGTGGGACATGCAGTGAGTATGATAGGTAGTGTGCGTTTAACATGCAGTGAGTATGACAGGCAGTGTGTGTGGAACAGGCAGTGAGTGTGACAGGCAGTGTGTGTGGGGCAGGCAGTGCGTGTGGAACAGGCAGTGTGTGTGGAACAGGCAGTGAGTATGATAGGTAGTGTGTGTTTAACATGCAGTGAGTATGACAGGCAGTGTGTGTGGAACAGGCAGTGAGTGTGACAGGCAGTGAGTGTGACATGCAGTGTGTGTGGGACAGGCAGTGTGTGTGGAACAGGCAGTGTATGTGGGACAGGCACAGTGTATGGAACAGACAGTGAGTGTGAGAGGCAGTGTGTGTGGGGCAGGCAGTGCATGTGGAACCGGCATTGTGTGTGGGACAGGCATTGTGTGTGGGACAGACATTGTGTGTGGTACAGGCAGTGCGTGTGGAACAGGCAGTGCATCGAACAGGCAGTGTGTGTGGGACAGGCAGTGTGTGGAACAGGCCATGTGCGTGGGACAAGCAGAGTGTGTGGGACAGGCAGTGTGTGTGGGACAGGCAGCATGTGTAGGACAGGCAGTGTGTGGGACAGGCAGTGTGTGGGACAGGCAGCAAGTGTAGGACAGGCAGTGTGTGTGGAACAGGCAGTGTGAGTAGGACAGGCAGTGTGAGTAGGACAGGCAGTGTGTGTGGGACAGGCAATGCGTGTGGGACAGGCAGTGTGTGGGACAGGCAGCATGTGTAGGACAGGCAGTGTGTGTGGAACAGACAGTGTGAGTAGGACAGGCAGTGTGTGTGGGACAGGCAGTGTGTGTGGAACAGGCAGTGTGTGGGACAGGCAGTGTGTGTGGGACAGGCAGTGCGTGTGCGACAGGCAGTGTAGGTGGGACAGGCAATGTGTGTGGAGCAGGCAGTGAGTGTGACATGTGTTTGTGGGACAGGCAGTGTGTGTAGAGCAGGCAGTGAGTGTGACAGACAGTGTGTGTGGGACAGGCAGTGTGAGTGGGACAGGCAGTGTTTGTGACAGGTAGTGTGTGTAGGACAGGCAGTGTGAGTGGGACAGGCAGTGTTTGTGACAGGTAGTGTGTTTGGGGCAGACAATGTGTGTGAGACAGGCAGTGTGTGTAGGACAGGCAGTGTGTGTAGGACAGGCAGCGTGTGTGGGGCAGGCAGCGTGTGTGGGGCAGGCAGCGTGTGTGGGGCAGGCAGCGTGTGTGGGACAGGCAGTGCGTGTGCGACAGGCAGTGTGTGTGGGACAGGCAGTGCGTGTGACATGTGTTTGTGGGACAGGCAGTGTGTGTAGAACAGGCAGTGAGTGTGAGAGGCAGTGTTTGTGGGGCAGGCAGTGTGTGTGAGACAGACAGTGAGTGTGCGACAGGCAGTGTGTGTGGGACAGGCAGTGTGTGTGGAACAGGCATTGTGTGTGGGACAGGCAGTGTGTGTGGGACAGGCAGTGTGTGGGATAGGCAGTGTGTGTGGGACAGGCAGTGTGTGGGACAGGCCATGTGTGTAGAACAGGCAGTGTGTTGGACAGGCAGCGTGTGGGATAGGCACTGTGTGTGGGACAGGCAGTGTGTGGGACAGGCAGTGTGTGGGACATGCAGTGAGTATGATAGGTAGTGTGCGTTTAACATGCAGTGAGTGTGACAGGCAGTGTGTGTGGAACAGGCAGTGAGTGTGACAGGCAGTGTGTGTGGAGCAGGCAGTGCGTGTGGAACAGGCAGTGTGTGTGGAACAGGCAGTGAGTATGATAGGTAGTGTGTGTTTAACATGCAGTGAGTATGACAGGCAGTGTGTGTGGAACAGGCAGTGAGTGTGACAGGCAGTGAGTGTGACATGCAGTGTGTGTGGGACAGGCAGTGTGTGTGGAACAGGCAGTGTATGTGGGACAGGCACAGTGTATGGAACAGACAGTGAGTGTGAGAGGCAGTGTGTGTGGGGCAGGCAGTGCATGTGGAACCGGCATTGTGTGTGTGACAGGCATTGTGTGTGGGACAGACATTGTGTGTGGTACAGGCAGTGCGTGTGGAATAGGCAGTGCATCGAACAGGCAGTGTGTGTGGGACAGGCAGTGTGTGGAACAGGCCATGTGTGTGGGACAAGCAGAGTGTGTGGGACAGGCAGTGTGTGTGGGACAGGCAGTGTGTGGGACAGGCAGTGTGTGGGACAGGCAGCATGTGTAGGACAGGCAGTGTGTGTGGAACAGGCAGTGTGAGTAGGACAGGCAGTGTGAGTAGGACAGGCAGTGTGTGTGGGACAGGCAGTGTGTGTGGAACAGGCAGTGTGTGGGACAGGCAGTGTGTGTGCGACAGGCAGTGTAGGTGGGACAGGCAATGTGTGTGGAACAGGCAGTGAGTGTGACATGTGTTTGTGGGACAGGCAGTGTGTGTAGAACAGGCAGTGAGTGTGACAGACAGTGTGTGTGGGACAGGCAGTGTGAGTGGGACAGGCAGTGTTTGTGACAGGTAGTGTGTGTAGGACAGGCAGTGTGAGTGGGACAGGCAGTGTTTGTGACAGGTAGTGTGTATGGGGCAGACAATGTGTGTGAGACAGGCAGTGTGTGTAGGACAGGCGGTGTGTGTAGGACAGGCAGCGTGTGTGGGGCAGGCAGCATGTGTGGGGCAGGCAGCGTGTGTGGGGCAGGCAGCGTGTGTGGGACAGGCAGTGCGTGTGCGACAGGCAGTGTGGGTGGGACAGGCAATGCGTGTGGAACAGACAGTGAGTGTGACATGTGTTTGTGGGACAGGCAGTGTGTGTAGAACAGGCAGTGAGTGTGACAGGCAGTGTTCCT
This sequence comes from Pristiophorus japonicus, assembly GCF_044704955.1. NCBI lineage: Eukaryota > Metazoa > Chordata > Chondrichthyes > Pristiophoridae > Pristiophorus > Pristiophorus japonicus. The sequence goes on along the minus strand of NW_027252955.1, from coordinate 691,168 downwards.
GGAGCAGGCAGTGTGTGTGAGACAGACAGTGTGTGTGGGACAGGCAGTGTGAGTGGGATAGGCAGTATTTGTGACAGGTAGTGTGTATGGGGCAGACAATGTGTTTGGGACAGGCAGTGTGTGTGGAACAGGCAGTGTGTGTGGGACAGGCAGTGTGTGTGGGACAGGCAGTGTGTGGGACATGCAGTGTGTGGGACTGGCAGTGCGTGTGGGACAGGCAGTGTGTGTGCGACAGGCACAGTGTGTGGAACAGACAGTGAGTGTGAGAGGCAGTGTGTGTGGGGCAGGCAGTGCATGTGGGACAAGCATTGTGTGTGGGACAGTCATTGTGTGTGGGACAGGCAGCATGTGTAGGACAGGCAACGTGTGTGGGACAGGCAGCTTGTGTAGGACAGGCAGTGTGTGTGGGACAGGCAGTGTGTGTGGGACAGGCAGTGTGTGTGGAACAGGCATTGTATGTGGGACAGGCAGTGTGTGTGGGACAGGCAGTGTGTGGGATAGGCAGTGTGTGTGGGACAGGCAGTGTGTGGGACAGGCCATGTGTGTAGAACAGGCAGTGTGTTGGACAGGCAGCGTGTGGGATAGGCACTGTGTGTGGGACAGGCAGTGTGTGGGACAGGCAGTGTGTGGGACATGCAGTGAGTATGATAGGTAGTGTGCGTTTAACATGCAGTGAGTGTGACAGGCAGTGTGTGTGGAACAGGCAGTGAGTGTGACAGGCAGTGTGTGTGGAGCAGGCAGTGCGTGTGGAACAGGCAGTGTGTGTGGAACAGGCAGTGAGTATGATAGGTAGTGTGTGTTTAACATGCAGTGAGTATGACAGGCAGTGTGTGTGGAACAGGCAGTGAGTGTGACAGGCAGTGAGTGTGACATGCAGTGTGTGTGGGACAGGCAGTGTGTGTGGAACAGGCAGTGTATGTGGGACAGGCACAGTGTATGGAACAGACAGTGAGTGTGAGAGGCAGTGTGTGTGGGGCAGGCAGTGCATGTGGAACCGGCATTGTGTGTGGGACAGGCATTGTGTGTGGGACAGACATTGTGTGTGGTACAGGCAGTGCGTGTGGAACAGGCAGTGCATCGAACAGGCAGTGTGTGTGGGACAGGCAGTGTGTGGAACAGGCCATGTGTGTGGGACAAGCAGAGTGTGTGGGACAGGCAGTGTGTGTGGGACAGGCAGTGTGTGGGACAGGCAGTGTGTGGGACAGGCAGCATGTGTAGGACAGGCAGCGTGTGTGGAACAGGCAGTGTGAGTAGGACAGGCAGTGTGTGTGGGACAGGCAATGCGTGTGGGACAGGCAGTGTGTGGGACAGGCAGTGTGTGTGGAACAGGCAGTGTGAGTAGGACAGGCTGTGTGAATAGGACAGGCAGTGTGTGTGGGACAGGCAGTGTGTGTGGAACAGGCAGTGTGTGGGACAGGCAGTGTGTGTGCGACAGGCAGTGTAGGTGGGACAGGCAATGTGTGTGGAACAGGCAGTGAGTGTGACATGTGTTTGTGGGACAGGCAGTGTGTGTAGAACAGGCAGTGAGTGTGACAGACAGTGTGTGTGGGACAGGCAGTGTGAGTGGGACAGGCAGTGTTTGTGACAGGTAGTGTGTGTAGGACAGGCAGTGTGAGTGGGACAGGCAGTGTTTGTGACAGGTAGTGTGTATGGGGCAGACAATGTGTGTGAGACAGGCAGTGTGTGTAGGACAGGCGGTGTGTGTAGGACAGGCAGCGTGTGTGGGGCAGGCAGCGTGTGTGGGGCAGGCAGCGTGTGTGGGGCAGGCAGCGTGTGTGGGGCAGGCAGTGCGTGTGCGACAGGCAGTGTGGGTGGGACAGGCAGTGCGTGTGGAACAGGCAGTGCATTGAACAGGCAAAGTCGGCAACAGCCAGTGTGTGTGGAACAGTCAGTGTGTGGTACAGGCCGTGTGTATAGGACAGGCAGTGTGTGGGACAGGCAGCATGTGTAGGACAGGCAGCGTGTGTGGAACAGGCAGTGTGAGTAGGACAGGCAGTGTGTGGGACAGGCAGTGTGTGGAACAGGCAGTGTGTTGGACAGGCAGTGTGTGGGATAGGCACTGTGTATAGGACAGGCAGCGTGCGTGGAACAGGCAGTGTGTGTGGGACAGGCAGTGTGTGGGACAAGCAGTGTGTGTGGGACAAGCAGTGTGTGTGGGACAGGCAGTGTGTGTGGGACAGGCAGTGTGTGTGGGACAGGTAGTGTGTGTGTGGGACAGGTAGTCTGTGTGTGTGACAGGTAGTGTGTGTGTGGGACAGGAAGTGTGTGTGGGACAGGCAGTGTGTGTGGAACAGTAGTGTGTGTGGGACAGGCAATGTGTGTGGAACAGGCAGTGAGTGTGACAGATAATGTGTGTGGGACAGGCAGTGTGTGTGGAACATGCAGTGAGTATGACAGGCTATGTGTGTGGAACAGGCAGTGTGTGTGGGCCAGGCAGTGAGTATGACAGGTAGTGTGTGTGAGACAGGCACAGTGTGTGGAACAGGCAGTGAGTGTGAGAGGCAGTGTGTGTGGGGCAGGCAGTGCATGTGGAATCGCCAGTGTGTGTGGGACAGGCAGTGTGTGGGACAGGCAGTGTGTGGGACAGGCAGTGCGTGTGGAACAGGCAGTGCGTGGAACAGGCAAAGTCTGCGACAGCCAGTGTGTGTGGGACAGGCAGTGTATGTGGGAAAGGCAGTATGTGTGGAACAGGCAGTGTGTGTGACAGGTAGTGTGTGTAGGACAGGCAGTGTGTGGGACAGTCAGTGTATGTAGGACAAGCAGCGTGTGTGGAACAGGCAGTGTGTGGGCCAGGCAGTGTGTGTGACAGGTAGTGCGTGTGGGACAGGCAGTGCGTGTGGAACAGGCAGTATGTGTGGGACAGGCAGTGTGTGTGGAACAGGCAGTGAGTATGATAGGTAATATGTGTGGGACAGGCAGTATGTGTGGAACAGGCAGTGAGTATGATAGGTAGTATGTGTGGGAGAGGCAGTATGTGTGGAACAGGCAGTGAGTGTGAGAGGCAGTGTGTGTGGGGCAGGCAGTGCATGTGGAACCGGCAGTGCGTGGAACAAGCAAAGTCTGCGACAGCCAGTGTGTATGGTACAGGCAGGGTGTGTGTGAAAGGCAGTGCGTGGAACAGGCAAAGTCTGCAACAGCCAGTGTGTGTGCTACAGGCAGTGTGTGTAGGACAGGCAGTGTGTGTGGGACAGGCAGTGTGTGTGGGACAGGCAGCATGTGTGGGACAGGCAGTGAGTGTGGGGCAGGCAGTGTGTGTGGGGCAGGCAGTGTGTGTGGGCAAGCAGTGTGTGTGTGAGACAGGCAGTGTGTGTGGGACAGGCAGTGTGTGTGGGACATGCAGTGTGTGTGGGACAGGCAGTGTGTGTGGGGCAGGAAGTGTGTGTGGAACAAGCAGTGAGTATGATAGGTAGTGTGTGTTTAACATGCAGGGAGTATGACAGGCAGTGTGTGTGGGACAGGCAGTGTGTGGGATAGGCAGTGTGTGTGGGACAGGCAGTGTGTGGGACAGGCCATGTGTGTAGAACAGGCAGTGTGTTGGACAGGCAGCATGTGGGATAGGCACTGTGTGTGGCACAGGCAGTGTGTGGGACAGGCAGTGTGTGGGACAAGCAGTGTGTGTGGGACAAGCAGTGTGTGTGGGACAAGCAGTGTGTGTGGGACAGGCAGTGTGTGTGGGACAGGTAGTGTGTGTGTGTGACAGGTAGTGTGTGTATGTGACAGTTAGTGTGTGGGATAGGCAGTGAGTGTGGAACAGGCAGTGAGTGTGGAACAGGCACTGAGTGTGACAGATAATGTGTGTGGGACAGGCAGTGTGTGTGGAACATGCAGTGAGTATGACAGGCAATGTGTATGGGACAGGTAGTGTGTGTGGAACAGGCAGTGTGTGTGGAACAGGCAGTGTGTGTGGGCCAGGCAGTGAGTTTGACAGGCCATGTGTGTGGGATAGGCCATGTGTGTGGAACAGGCAGTGAGTGTAAGAGGCAGTGTGTGTGGAACAGGCAGTGCATTGAACAGGCAAAGTCGGCAACAGCCAGTGTGTGTGGTACAGGCAGTGTGTGTGGAACAGTCAGTGTGTGGTACAGGCCGTGTGTATAGGACAGGCAGTGTGTGGGACAGGCAGCATGTGTAGGACAGGCAGCATGTGTGGAACAGGCAGTGTGAGTAGGACAGGCAGTGTGTGGGACAGGCAGTGTGTGGAACAGGCAGTGTGTTGGACAGGCAGTGTGTGGGATAGGCACTGTGTATAGGACAGGCAGCGTGTGTGGAACAGGCAGTGTGTGTGGGACAAGCAGTGTGTGTGGGACAAGCAGTGTGCGTGGGACAGGCAGTGTGTGTGGGACAGGCAGTGTGTGTGGGACAGGTAGTGTGTGTGTGGGACAGGTAGTGTGTGTGTGTGACAGGTAGTGTGTGTGTGTGACAGGTAGTGTGTGTGTGGGACAGGTAGTGTGTGTGGGACAGGCAGTGTGTGTGGAACAGTAGTGTGTGTGGGACAGGCAATGTGTGTGGAACAGGCAGTGAGTGTGACAGATAATGTGTGTGGGACAGGCAGTGTGTGTGGAACATGCAGTGAGTATGACAGGCTATGTGTGTGGAACAGGCAGTGAGTATGACAGGTAGTGTGTGTGAGACAGGCACAGTGTGTGGAACAGGCAGTGAGTGTGAGAGGCAGTGTGTGTGGGGCAGGCAGTGCATGTGGAATCGCCAGTGTGTGTGGGACAGGCAGTGTGTGGGACAGGCAGTGCGTGTGGAACAGGCAGTGCGTGGAACAGGCAAAATCTGCGACAGCCAGTGTGTGTGGGACAAGCAGTGTGTGTGGGACAGGCAGTGTATGTGGGAAAGGCAGTATGTGTGGAACAGGCAGTGTGTGTGACAGGTAGTGTGTGTAGGACAGGCAGTGTGTGGGAGAGTCAGTGTGTGTAGGACAAGCAGCGTGTGTGGAACAGGCAGTGTGTGGGCCAGGCAGTGTGTGTGACAGGTAGTGCGTGTGGGACAGGCAGTGCGTGTGGAACAGGCAGTATGTGTGGGACAGGCAGTGTGTGTGGAACAGGCAGTGAGTATGATAGGTAGTATTTGTGGGACAGGCAGTATGTGTGGAACAGGCAGTGAGTATGATAGGTAGTATGTGTGGGAGAGGCAGTATGTGTGGAACAGGCAGTGAGTGTGAGAGGCAGTGTGTGTGGGGCAGGCAGTGCATGTGGAACCGGCAGTGCGTGGAACAAGCAAAGTCTGCGACAGCCAGTGTGTATGGTACAGGCAGGGTGTGTGTAAAAGGCAGTGCGTGGAACAGGCAAAGTCTGCGACAGCCAGTGTGTGTGGTACAGGCAGTGTCTGTGGGACAGGCAGTGTGTGTGGGACAGGCAGCATGTGTGGGACAGGCAGTGTGTGTGTGGCAGGCAGTGTGTGTGAGACAGGCAGTGTGTGTGGGACAGGCAGTGTGTGTGGGACAGGCAGTGTGTGTGGGACAGGCAGTGAGTGGGACATGCAGTGTGTGGGAGAGGCAGTGTGTGTGGGACAGGCAGTGTGTGTGGGACAGGCAGTGTGTGTGGGACAGGCAGTGCGTGAGACATGCGGTGTGTGTGGGACAGGCGGTGTGTCTAGGACAGGCAGCGTGTGTGGAACAGGCAGCGTGTGTGGGACAGGCAGTGTGTGTGGGACAGGCAGTGTGTGGGACAGGCAGTGTGTGGGAGAGGCAGTGTGTGTGGGACAGGCAGTGTGTGTGGGACAGGCAGTGTGTGTGGGACAGGCAGTGCGTGAGACAGGCGGTGTGTGTGGGACAGGCGGTGTGTCTAGGACAGGCAGCGTGTGTGGAACAGGCAGCGTGTGTGGGACAGGCAGTGTGTGTGGGACAGGCAGTGTGTGGAACAGGCCATGTGTGTGGGACAAGCAGAGTGTGTGGGACAGGCAGTGTGTGTGGGACAGGCAGTGTGTGTGGGACAGGCAGTGTGTGTGGGACAGGCAATGCGTGTGGGACAGGCAGTGTGTGGGACAGGCAGCATGTGTAGGACAGGCAGCGTGTGTGGAATAGGCAGTGTGAGTAAGACAGGCAGTGTGTGTGGGACAGGCAGTGTGTGTGCAACAGGCAGTGTGTGGGACAGGCAGTGTGTGTGGGACAGGCAGTGCGTGTGCGACAGGCAGTGTAGGTGGGACAGGCAATGTGTGTGGAACAGGCAGTGAGTGTGACATGTGTTTGTGGGACAGGCAGTGTGTGTAGAACAGGCAGTGAGTGTGACAGACAGTGTGTGTGGGACAGGCAGTGTGAGTGGGACAGGCAGTGTTTGTGACAGGTAGTGTGTGTAGGACAGGCAGTGTGAGTGGGACAGGCAGTGTTTGTGACAGGTAGTGTGTATGGGGAAGACAATGTGTGTGAGACAGGCAGTGTGTGTAGGACAGGCGGTGTGTGTGGGGCAGGCAGCGTGTGTGGGGCAGGCAGCGTGTGTGGGGCAGGCAGCGTGTGTGGGGCAGGCAGCGTGTGTGGAGCAGGCAGTGTGAGTGGGATAGGCAGTATTTGTGACAGGTAGTGTGTGTGGGACAGGCAGTTTGTGGGACAAGCAGTGTGTGGGACTGGCAGTGCGTGTGGGACAGGCAGTGTGTGTGGGACAGGCACAGTGTGTGGGACAGGCAGTGCGTGTGGAACAGGCAATGCATCGAACAGGCAAAGTCGGCGACAGCCAGTGTGTGTGGTACAGGCAGTGTGTGTAGAACAGTCAGTGTGTGGTACAGGCCGTGTGTATAGGACAGGCAGTGTGTATAGGACAGGCAGTGTGTGGGACAGGCAGTGTGTGTGGGACAGGCAGTGTGTGTGTGGGACAGGCAGTGTGTGTGGGGCAGGCAGTGTGTGTGGAACAGGCAGTGAGTATGATAGGTAGTGTGTGTTTACCAGGCAGTGTGTGTGGAACAGGCATTGTGTGTGGGACAGGCAGTGTGTGTGGGACAGGCAGTGTGTGGGATAGGCAGTGTGTGTGGGACAGGCAGTGTGTGGGACAGGCCATGTGTGTAGAACAGGCAGTGTGTTGGACAGGCAGCGTGTGGGATAGGCACTGTGTGTGGGACAGGCAGTGTGTGGGACAGGCAGTGTGTGGGACATGCAGTATGTGTGGTACAAGCAGTGTGTGTGGGACAAGCAGTGTGTGTGGGACAGGCAGTGTGTGTGGGACAGGCAGTGTGTGTGGGACAGTTAGTGTGTGTGTGTGTGACAGGTAGTGTGTATATGTGACAGTTAGTGTGTGGGATAGGCAGTGTGTGTGGAACAGGCAGTGAGTGTGGAACAGGCAGTGAGTGTGGAACAGGCAGTGAATGTGGAACAGGCACTGAGTGTGACAGATAATGTGTGTGTGACAGGCAGTCTGTGTGGAACATGCAGTGAGTATGACAGGCAATGTGTATGGGACAGGTAGTGTGTGTGGAACAGGCAGTGTGTGTGGAACAGGCAGTGTGTGTGGGCCAGGCAGTGAGTTTGATAGGTAGTGTGTGGGGGACAGGCAGTTTGTGGGGGACAGGCAGTGTGTGTGGGACAGGCAGTGTGTGGGGGACAGGCAGTGTGTGTGGGACAGGCAGTGTGTGGGACAGGCCATGTGTGTAGAACAGGCAGTGTGTTGGACAGGCAGCGTGTGGGATAGGCACTGTGTGTGGGACAGGCAGTGTGTGGGACAGGCAGTGTGTGTGGGACAAGCAGTGTGTGTGGGACAAGCAGTGTGTGTGGGACAGGCAGTGTGTGTGGGACAGGTAGTGTGTGTGTGTGACAGGTAGTGTGTGTATGTGACAGTTAGTTTGTGGGACAAGCAGTGTGTGTGGGACAGGCAGTGTGTGTGGGACAGGCAGTGTGTGTGGGACAGGTAGTGTGTGTGTGTGACAGGTAGTATGTGTATGTGACAGTTAGTGTGTGGGATAGGCAGTGTGTGTGGAACAGGCAATGAGTGTGGAACAGGCAGTGAGTGTGGAACAGGCAGTGAGTGTGGAACAGGCACTGAGTGTGACAGATAATGTGTGTGTGACAGGCAGTGTGTGTGGAACATGCAGTGAGTATGACAGGCAATGTGTATGGGACAGGTAGTGTGTGTGGAACAGGCAGTGTGTGTGGAACAGGCAGTGTGTGTGGGCCAGGCAGTGAGTTTGACAGGTAGTGTGTGGGGGACAGGCCATGTGTGTGGGACAGGCCATGTGTGTTGAACAGGCAGTGAGTGTGAGAGGCAGTGTGTGTGGGGCAGGCAGTGCATGTGGAACCGGCATTGTGTGTGGGACAGGCATTGTGTGTGGGACAGACATTGTGTATGGGACAGGCAGTGCGTGTGGAACAGGCAGTGCATTGAACAGGCAAAGTCGGCGACAGCCAGTGTGTGTGGTACAGGCAGTGTGTGTGGAACAGTCAGTGTGTGGTACAGGCCGTGTGTATAGGACAGGCAGTGTGTGGGACAGGCAGCATGTGTAGGACAGGCAGCGTGTGTGGAACAGGCAGTGTGAGTAGGACAGGCAGTGTGTGGGACAGGCTGTGTGTGGAACAGGCAGTGTGTTGGACAGGCAGTGTGTGGGATAGGCACTGTGTATAGGACAGGCAGCGTGTGTGGAACAGGCAGTGTGTGTGGGACAAGCAGTGTGTGTGGGACAAGCAGTGTGTGTGGGACAGGCAGTGTGTGTGGGACAGGCAGTGTGTGTGGGACAGGTAGTGTGTGTGTGGGACAGGTAGTGTGTGTGTGTGACAGGCAGTGTGTGTGTGGGACAGGCAGTGTGTGTGGGGCAGGCAGTGTGTGTGGAACAGGCAGTGAGTATGATAGGTAGTGTGTGTTTACCAGGCAGTGTGTGTGGAACAGGCATTGTGTGTGGGACAGGCAGTGTGTGTGTGACAGGCAGTGTGTGGGATAGGCAGTGTGTGTGGGACAGGCAGTGTGTGGGACAGGCCATGTGTGTAGAACAGGCAGTGTGTTGGACAGGCAGCGTGTGGGATAGGCACTGTGTGTGGGACAGGCAGTGTGTGGGACAGGCAGTGTGTGGGACATGCAGTATGTGTGGGACAAGCAGTGTGTGTGGGACAAGCAGTGTGTGTGGGACAGGCAGTGTGTGTGGGACAGGTAGTGTGTGTGTGTGACAGGTAGTGTGTGTATGTGACAGTTAGTTTGTGGGACAAGCAGTGTGTGTGGGACAGGCAGTGTGTGTGGGACAGGCAGTGTGTGTGGGACAGGTAGTGTGTGTGTGTGTGACAGGTAGTGTGTGTATGTGACAGTTAGTGTGTGGGATAGGCAGTGTGTGTGGAACAGGCAGTGAGTGTGGAACAGGCAGTGAGTGTGGAACAGGCAGTGAATGTGGAACAGGCACTGAGTGTGACAGATAATGTGTGTGTGACAGGCAGTCTGTGTGGAACATGCAGTGAGTATGACAGGCAATGTGTATGGGACAGGTAGTGTGTGTGGAACAGGCAGTGTGTGTGGAACAGGCAGTGAGTGTGACAGGTAATGTGTGTGGGACAGGCAGTGTGTGTAGAACAGGAGTTTGTGTGGAACAGGCAGTGAGTGTGGGGCAGGCAGTGTGTGTGGAACAGGCAGTGAGTATGATAGGTAGTGTGTGTTTACCAGGCAGTGTGTGTGGAACAGGCATTGTGTGTGGGACAGGCAGTGTGTGTGGGACAGGCAGTGTGTGGGATAGGCAGTGTGTGTGGGACAGGCAGTGTGTGGGACAGGCCATGTGTGTAGAACAGGCAGTGTGTTGGACAGGCAGCGTGTGGGATCGGCACTGTGTGTGGGACAGGCAGTGTGTGGGACAGGCAGTGTGTGGGACATGCAGTATGTGTGGGACAAGCAGTTTGTGTGGGACAAGCAGTGTGTGTGGGACAGGCAGTGTGTGTGGGACAGGTAGTGTGTGTGTGTGACAGGTAGTGTGTGTATGTGACAGTTAGTTTGTGGGACAAGCAGTGTGTGTGGGACAGGCAGTGTGTGTGGGACAGGCAGTGTGTGTGGGACAGGTAGTGTGTGTGTGTGTGACAGGTAGTGTGTGTATGTGACAGTTAATGTGTGGGATAGGCAGTGTGTGTGGAACAGGCAGTGAGTGTGGAACAGGCAGTGAGTGTGGAACAGGCAGTGAATGTGGAACAGGCACTGAGTGTGACAGATAATGTGTGTGTGACAGGCAGTCTGTGTGGAACATGCAGTGAGTATGACAGGCAATGTGTATGGGACAGGTAGTGTGTGTGGAACAGGCAGTGTGTGTGGAACAGGCAGTGTGTGTGGGCCAGGCAGTGAGTTTGACAGGTAGTGTGTGGGGGACAGGCAGTTTGTGGGGGACAGGCAGTGTGTGTGGGACAGGCAGTGTGTGGGGGACAGGCAGTGTGTGTGGGACAGGCAGTGTGTGGGACAGGCCATGTGTGTAGAACAGGCAGTGTGTTGGACAGGCAGCGTGTGGGATAGGCACTGTGTGTGGGACAGGCAGTGTGTGGGACAGGCACTGTGTGTGGGACAAGCAGTGTGTGTGGGACAAGCAGTGTGTGTGGGACAGGCAGTGTGTGTGGGACAGGTAGTGTGTGTGTGTGACAGGTATTGTGTGTATGTGACAGTTAGTTTGTGGGACAAGCAGTGTGTGTGGGACAGGCAGTGTGTGTGGGACAGGCAGTGTGTGTGGGACAGGTAGTGTGTGTGTGTGACAGGTAGTATGTGTATGTGACAGTTAGTGTGTGGGATAGGCAGTGTGTGTGGAACAGGCAATGAGTGTGGAACAGGCAGTGAGTGTGGAACAGGCAGTGAGTGTGGAACAGGCACTGAGTGTGACAGATAATGTGTGTGTGACAGGCAGTGTGTGTGGAACATGCAGTGAGTATGACAGGCAATGTGTATGGGACAGGTAGTGTGTGTGGAACAGGCAGTGTGTGTGGAACAGGCAGTGTGTGTGGGCCAGGCAGTGAGTTTGACAGGTAGTGTGTGGGGGACAGGCCATGTGTGTGGGACAGGCCATGTGTGTTGAACAGGCAGTGAGTGTGAGAGGCAGTGTGTGTGGGGCAGGCAGTGCATGTGGAACCGGCATTGTGTGTGGGACAGGCATTGTGTGTGGGACAGACATTGTGTATGGGACAGGCAGTGCGTGTGGAACAGGCAGTGCATTGAACAGGCAAAGTCGGCGACAGCCAGTGTGTGTGGTACAGGCAGTGTGTGTGGAACAGTCAGTGTGTGGTACAGGCCGTGTGTATAGGACAGGCAGTGTGTGGGACAGGCAGCATGTGTAGGACAGGCATTGTGTGTGGAACAGGCAGTGTGAGTAGGACAGGCAGTGTGTGGGACAGGCTGTGTGTGGAAAAGGCAGTGTGTTGGACAGGCAGTGTGTGGAATAGGCACTGTGTATAGGACAGGCAGCGTGTGTGGAACAGGCAGTGTGTGTGGGACAAGCAGTGTGTGTGGGACAAGCAGTGTGTGTGGGACAGGCAGTGTGTGTGGGACAGGCAGTGTGTGTGTGGGACAGGTATGTGTGTGTGTGACAGGTAGTGTGAGTGTGTGACAGGCAGTGTGTGTGGAACAGTAGTGTGTGTGGGACAGGCAATGTGTGTGGAACAGGCAGTGAGTGTGACAGATAATGTGTGTGGGACAGGCAGTGTGTGTGGAACAGGCAGTGAGTATGACAGGTAGTGTGTGTGAGACAGGCACAGTGTGTGGAACAGGCAGTGAGTGTGAGAGGCAGTGGGTGTGGGGCAGGCAGTGCATGTGGAATCGCCAGTGTGTGTGGGACAGGCAGTGTGTGGGAAAGGCAAAGTCTGCGACAGCCAGTGTGTGTGGGACAGGCAGTGTATGTGGGAAAGGCAGTATGTGTGGAACAGGCAGTGAGTATGATAGGTAGTATGTGTGGGAGAGGCAGTATGTGTGGAACAGGCAGTGAGTGTGAGAGGCAGTGTGTGTGGGGCAGGCAGTGCATGTGGAACCGGCAGTGCGTGGAACAAGCAAAGTCTGCGACAGCCAGTGTGTATGGTACAGGCAGGGTGTGTTAAAGGCAGTGCGTGGAACAGGCAAAGTCTGCGACAGCCAGTGTGTGTGGTACAGGCAGTGTGTGTAGGACAGGCAGTGTCTGTGGGACAGGCAGTGTGTGTGGAACAGTCAGTGTGTGGCACAGGCCGTGTGTTTAGGACAGGCAGTGTGTATAGGACAGGCAGTGTGTGGGACAGGCAGCATGTGTAGGACAGGCAGTGTGAGTAGGACAGGCAGTGTGTATTGGGACAGGTAGCTTGTGTAGGGCAGGCAGTGTGTGTGGAACAGTCAGTGTGTGGGACAGGCAATGTGTGTGGGGCAGGCAGTGTGTGTGGGGCAGGCAGTGTGTGTGGGGCAGGCAGTGCGTGTGGAACAGGCAGTGTGTGTGGAACAGGCAGTGAGTATGATAGGTAGTGTGCGTTTAACATGCAGTGAGTATGACAGGCAGTGTGTGTGGAACAGGCAGTGAGTGTGACCGGCAGTGTGTGTGGGGCAGGCAGTGCGTGTGGAACAGGCAGTGTGTGTGGAACAGGCATTGAGTATGATAGGTAGTGTGTGTTTAACATGCAGTGAGTATGACAGGCAGTGTGTGTGGAACAGGCAGTGATTGTGACAGGCAGTGAGTGTGACATGCAGTGTGTGTGGGACAGGCAGTGTGTGTGGAACAGGCAGTGTATGTGGGACAGGCACAGTTTATGGAACAGACAGTGAGTGTGAGAGGCAGTGTGTGTGGGGCAGGCAGTGCATGTGGAACCGGCATTGTGTGTGGGACACACATTGTGTGTGGGACAGGCTGTGCGTGTGGAACAGGCAGTGCATCGAACAGGCAGTGTGTGTAGGACAGGCAGTATGTGGGACAGGCAGTGTGTGGGGGACAGGCAGTGTGTGGAACAGGCCATGTGTGTGGGACAAGCAGAGTGTGTGGGACAGGCAGTGTGTGTGGGATAGGCAGTGTGTGGGACAGGCAGTGTGTGGGACAGGCAGTGTGTGTGGGACACGCAGTGTGTGTGGGACAGGCAATGCGTGTGGAACAGGCAGTGTGTGTGGGACAGGCAGTGTGTGGGACAGGCAGCATGTGCAGGACAGGCAGCGTGTGTGGAACAGGCAGTGTGAGTAGGACAGGCAGCATGCGTAGGACAGGCAGTGTGTGTGGAACAGGCAGTGTGTGTGGGACAGGCAGTGCGTGTGCGACAGGCAGTGTGGGTGGGACAGGCAATGTGTGTGGAACAGGCAGTGAGTGTGACATGTGTTTGTGGGACAGGCAGTGTGTGTAGAACAGGCAGTGAGTGTGACAGACAGTGTATGTGGGACAGGCAGTGTGAGTGTGACAGGCAGTGTTTGTGACAGGTAGTGTGTGTAGGACAGGCAGTGTGAGTGGGACAGGCAGTGTTTGTGACAGGTAGTTTGTATGGGGCAGACAATGTGTGTGAGATAGGCGGTGTGTGTAGGACAGGCAGCTTGTGTGAGGCAGGCAGCGTGTGTGGGGCAGGCAGCGTGTGTGGGGCAGGCAGCGTGTGTGGGGCAGGCAGCGTGTGTGGGACAGGCAGTGTTTTTGACAGGTACTGTGTGTAGGACAGGCAGTGTGTGTGGAACAGGCAGTGAGTATGATAGGTAGTATGTGTGGGAGAGGCAGTATGTGTGGAACAGGCAGTGAGTGTGAGAGGCAGTGTGTGTCGGGCAGGCAGTGCATGTGGAACCGGCAGTGCGTGGAACAAGCAAAGTCTGCAACAGCCAGTGTGTATGGTACAGGCAGGGTGTGTAGGACAGGCAGTGTCTGTGGGACAGGCAGTGCGTGAGACAGGCGTTGTGTGTAGGACAGGCAGCGTGTGTGGAACAGGCAGCGTGTGTGGGACAGGCAGTGTGTGTGGGGCAGGCAGTGTGTGTGGGCAAGCAGTGTGTGTGTGAGACAGGCAGTGTGTGTGGGACAGGCAGTGTGTGTGGGACAGGCAATGTGTGTGGGACATGCAGTGAGTGGGACAGGCAGTGTGTGTGGGACAGGCAGTGTGTGTGGGACAGGCAGTGTGTGTGGGACAGGCAGTGCGTGAGACAGGCGGTGTGTGTGGGACAGGCGATGTGTGTAGGACAGGCAGCGTGTGTGGAACAGGCGGCGTGTGTGGGACAGGCGTCGTGTGTGGGAGAGGCGGTGTGTGGAACAGGCAGCGTGTGTGGAACAGGCAGCGTGTGTGGGACAGGCAGCGTGTGGGGCAGGCAGCGTGTGTAGGACAGGCAGTGTGTGGGACAGGCAGCGTGTGTGGGACAGGCAGCGTGTGTGGGGCAGGCAGCGTGTGTGGAACAGGCAGTGCGTGTGCGGCAGGCAGCGTGTGTGGGGCAGGCAGCGTGTGTGGGACAGGCAGCGTGTTTGGAACAGGCAGTGCGTGTGCGACACGCAGTGTGGGTGGGACAGGCAATGTGTGTGGAACAGGCAGTGAGTGTAGAACAGGCAGTGAGTGTGACAGGCAGTGTTTGTGGGGCAGGCAGGTCGGGTGAGACAGACAGTGTGTGTGGGACAGGCAGTGTGAGTGGGACAGGCAGTGTTTGTGACAGGTAGTGTGTATGGGGCAGACAATGTGTGTGAGACAGGCGGTGTGTGTGGGACAGGCAGCTTGTATAGGACAGGCAGTGTGTGTGGGACAGGCAGTGTGTGTGGGACAGGCAGTGTGTGGGACAGGCAGTGTGTGGGACAGGCCATGTGTGTAGAACAGGCAGTGTGTTGGACAGGCAGTGTGTGGGATAGGCACTGTGTGTAGGACAGGCAGCGTGTGTGGGACATGCAGTGTGTGTGGGACAGGCAGTGTGTGTAGGACAGGCAATGTGTGTGGGACAGGCAGTGTGTGACAGGTAGTGTGTGTGTGTGACAGGTAGTGTGTGTGGGACAGGCAGTGTGTGTGGAACAGTAGTGTGTGTGGGACAAGTAGTGTGTCTGGGACAGGTAGTGTGTGTGGGACAGGTAGTGTGTGTGGGACAGGCCGTGTGTGTGCGGCAGGCCGTGTGTGTAGGACAGGCAGTGTTTGGGACAGGCAGCGTGTGTGCGACAGGCAGTGTGTGTGGGACAGGCAGTGTGTGTGGAACAGGCAGTGAGTATAATAGGTAGTGTGTGTTTAACATGCAGTGAGTATGACAGGCAGTGTGTGTGGAACAGGCAGTGAGTGTGACAGGCAGTATGTGTGGGACAGGCAGTGTGTGTGGAACAGGCAGTGTGTGTGGGTCAGGCACAGTGTGTGGAACATACAGTGAGAGTGAGAGGCAGTGTGTGTGGGGCAGGCAGTGCATGTGGAACCGGCATTGTGTGTGGGACAGGCATTGTGTGTGGGACAGGCAGTGCGTGTGGAACAGGCAGTGTGTGACAGGTAATGTGTGTGTGAGGGTCAGGCAGTGTGTGTGGAACAGGCAGTGAGTGTGACAGATAATGTGTGTGGGACAAGTAGTGTGTGTGGAACAGGCAGTGTGTTTGATAGGCAGTGCGTGTGGGCCAGGCAGTGCTTATGGAACAGGCAGTGTGTGTGACAGGTAGTGTGTGTGTGACAGATAGTGTGTGTGGGACAAGCAGTGTGCGTGGGACAGGCACAGTGTGGAACAGACAGTGAGTGTGAGAGGCTGTGTGTGGGACAGGCAGTGTGTGAAGAACAGGCAGTGAGTGTGATAGGCAGTGCGTGTGGGGCATGCACTGCGTATGGAACAGGCAGTGTGTGTGACAGGTAGTGTGTGTGGGACAGGCAGTGTGTGAGGAACAGGCAATTAGTGTGACAGGCAGTGTGTGTGGGGCAGGGAGTGTCTGTGGGGAAGGCAATGTGTGTGGGACAGGCAGTGAGTGTGGGTCAGCCAGTGTGTATGGCACAGGCAGTGAGTGTGAAAGGCAGCGTGTGTGGGGCAGGCAGCGTGTGTGGGACAGGCAGCGTGTGTGGAACAGGCAGTGCATGTGCGACAGGCAGTGTGGGTGGGACAGGCAGTGAGTGTAGAACAGGCAGTGAGTGTGACAGGCAGTGTTTGTGCGGCAGGCAGTGCGAGTGAGACAGACAGTGTGTGTGGGACAGGCAGTGCGAGTGGGACAGGCAGTGTTTGTGACAGGTAGTGTGTATGGGGCAGACAATGTGTGTGAGAGAGGCGGTGTGTGTGGGACAGGCAGCTTGTATAGGACAGGCAGTGTGTGTGGGACAGGCAGTGTGTGTGGGACAGGCAGTGTGTGGCACAGGCAGTGTGTGGGACAGGCCATGTGTGTAGAACAGGCAGTGTGTTGGACAGGCAGTGTGTGGGATAGGCACTGTGTGTAGGACAGGCAGCGTGTGTGGGACATGCAGTGTGTGTGGGACAAGCAGTGTGTGTGGGACAGGCAGTGTGTGTAGGACAGGCAGTGTGTGTGGGACAGACAGTGTGTGACAGGTAGTGTGTGTGTGTGAGAGGTAGTGTGTGTGGGACAGGCAGTGTGTGTAGAACAGTAGTGTGTGTGGGACAAGTAGTGTGTCTTCGACAGGCAGTTAGTATGACAGGTAGTGTGTGTGGGACAGGTAGTGTATGTGGGACAGGCCGTGTGTGTGGGGCAGGCCGTGTGTGTGGGGCAGGCAGCGTGTGTGGGACAGGCAGCGTGTGGGTCAGCAGCGTGTGTAGGACAGGCAGTGTGTGGGACAGGCAGCGTGTGTGGGACAGGCAGTGTGTGGGACAGGCAGTGTGTGTGGAACAGGCAGTGTGTGTGGAACAGGCAGTGAGTATAATAGGTAGTGTGTGTTTAACATGCAGTGAGTATGACAGGCAGTGTGTGTGGAACAGGCAGTGAGTGTGACAGGCAGTGTGTGTGGGACAGGCAGTGCATGTGGAACAGGCAGTGTGTGTGGGACAGGCATTGTGTGTGGGACAGGCAGTGCGTGTGGAACAGGCAGTGCATCGAACAGGCAAAGTCGGCGACAGCCAGTGTGTGTGGTACAGGCAGTGTGTGTGGAACAGTCAGTGTGTGGCACAGGCCGTGTGTTTAGGACAGGCAGTGTGTATAGGACAGGCAGTGTGTGGGACAGGCAGCATGTGTAGGACAGGCAGCGTGTGTGGAACAGGCAGTGTGAGTAGGACAGGCAGTGTGTGTGGGACAGGCAGCTTGTGTAGGACAGGCAGTGTGTGTGGAACAGTCAGTGTGTAGGACAGGCAGTGTGTGTGGGACAGGCAGTGTGTGTGGGACAGGCAGTGTGTGGGACAGGCCATGAGTGTAGAACAGGCAGTGTGTTGGACAGGCAGTGTGTGGGATAGGCACTGTGTGTAGGACAGGCAGCGTGTGTGGGGCATGCAGTGTGTGGGACAGGCAGTGTGTGTGGGACAGGCAGTGTGTGACAGGTAGTGCGTGTGTGGGACAGGCAGTGTGTGTGGAACAGTAGTGTGTGTGGGACAGGCAATGTGTGTGGAACATGCAATGAGTGTGGAACAGGCAGTGAGTGTGGAACAGGCAGTGAGTGTGACAGATACTGTGTGTGGGACAAGTAGTGTGTGTGGAACAGGCAGTGTGTGTGATAGGCAGTGCGTGTGGGCCAGGCAGTGCGTATGGAACAGGCAGTGTGTGTGACAGGTAGTGTGTGTGTGACAGGTAGTGTGTGTGGGACAAGCAGTGTGCGTGGGACAGGCACAGTGTGGAACAGGCAGTGAGTGTGAGAGGCAGTGAGTGTGACAGGTAGTGTGTGTGGGACAGGCAGTGTGTGAAGAACAGGCAGTGAGTGTGATAGGCAGTGCGTGTGGGGCATGCAGTGCGTATGGAACAGGCAGTGTGTGTGACAGGTAGTGTGTGTGGGACAGGCAGTGTGTGAGGAACAGGCAATTAGTGTGACAGGCAGTGTGTGTGGGACAGGCAGTGAGTGTGGGTCAGGCAGTATGTATGGCACAGGCAGTGAGTGTGAAAGGCAGTGCGTGTGGAACCGGCAGTGTGTGTGGGACAGGCAGTGTGTATGGCACAGGCAGTGAGTGTGAAAGGCAGTGTGTGTGGGACAGGCAGTGTGTGTGGAACAGGCAGTGAGTGTGAGAGGCAGTTTGTGTGGGGCAGGCAGTGTGAGTGGGACAAGCAGTGTGTGTGGGACAGGCACAGTGTGGGACAGGCAGTGTGTGTGGGACAGGCAGTGTGTATGGCACAGGCAGTGAGTGTGAAAGGCAGTGTGTGTGGGACAGGCAGTGTGTGTGGAACAGGCAGTGAGTGTGGGGCAGGCAGTGTGAGTGGGACAAGCAGTGTGTGTGGGACAGGCACAGTGTGGGACAGGCAGTGCGTGTGGAACATGCAGTTTACGGAACAGGCAAAGTCTGCGACAGGCAGTGTGTGTGGACCAGGCAGTGAGTGTGACAGGTAGTGTGTGTGGGACAGGCAGTGTGTGAGGAACAGGCAATTAGTGTGACAGGCAGTGTGTGTGGGGCAGGGAGTGTCTGTGGGGAAGGCAATGAGTGTGGGTCAGGCAGTGTGTGGGGCAGGAAGTGAAGTGGAACAGGCAGTGAGTGTGACACGTAGTGTGTGTGGGACAGGCAGTGTGTGTGGGGCAATCAGTGCGTGTGGAACAGGCAGTGTATGTGAGACAGGTAGTGTGTGTGGGGCAGGCAGTGCGTGTGCGGCAGGCAATGTGTGTGGGACAGGCAGTGAGTGTGACAGATAGTGTGTGTGGGAATGGCACAGTGTGGGACAGGCAGTGTGTGTGGGACAGGCAAAGTCTGCAACAGGCAGTGTGTGTGGGACAGGCAGTGTGTGTGGAACAGGCAGTGTGTGGGACAGGCCATGTGTGTGGGTCAGGCAGCGTGTGTGGAACAGGCAGTGTGTGTGGGACAGGCAATGTGTGTGGAACAGGCAGTTTATGTGCGACAGGCAGTGTGTGTGGGACAGGCAATGTGTGTGGAACAGCAGTGAGTGTGACAGGTAGTGTCTGTGGGATAGGCAGTGTGTGTAGAACAGGCAGTGTGTGTGACAGGCAGTGTATGTGGGGCAGGCAGTGCGTGTGGAACAGGCAGTGTGTGTGGAACAGGCAGTGTGTGTGGGACAGACAGTGTGTGTGGGACAGGCAGTGTGTGTGGGACAGGCAGTGTGTGTGGGACAGGCAGTTTGTGTGGAACAGGCAGTGTCTGTGGGACAGGCAGCGTGTGGGATAGACAGTGCATGTGGAACCGGCAGTTTGTGTTGAATATGCAGTGTATGTGCGACAGGCAGCGTGTGTGGGACAGGCAGTGTGTGAGGAACAGTCAGTGAGTGTGGAACTGCAGTATGTGGAACAGGCAGTGTGTGTGGGACAGGCAGTGAGTGTGACAGTTAGTGTGTGTGGGGCAGGCAGTGCGTGTGGAACAGGCAGTGTGTGTGGGTCAGGTAGTGTGTGTGGGACAGGCAGTGTGTGAGGAACAGGCAATTAGTGTGACAGGCAGTGTGTGTGGGCAGGGAGTGTGTGTGGGGCAGGCAATGTGTGTGGGTCAGGCAGTGAGTGTGGGACAGGCAGTGTGTGGGACAGGAAGTGAATGTGGAACAGGCAGTGAGTGTGACAGGTAGTGTTTGTGGGACAGGCAGTGTGTGTGGGGCAATCAGTGCGTGTGGAACAGGCCGTGTGTGTGAGACAGGTAGTGTGTGTGAGACAGGTAGTGTGTGTGGGGCAGGCAATGTGTGTGGAACATGCAATGAGTGTGGAACAGGCAGTGAGTGTGGAACAGGCAGTGAGTGTGACAGATAATGTGTGTGGGACAAGTAGTGTGTGTGGAACAGGCAGTGCGTATGGAACAGGCAGTGTGTGTGACAGGTAGTGTGTGTGTGACAGGTAGTGTGTGTGGGACAAGCAGTGTGCGTGGGACAGGCACAGTGTGGAACAGGCAGTGAGTGTGAGAGGCAGTGAGTGTGACAGGTAGTGTGTGTGGGACAGGCAGTGTGTGAAGAACAGGCAGTGAGTGTGATTGGCAGTGCGTGTGGGGCATGCAGTGCGTATGGAACAGGCAGTGTGTGTGACAGGTAGTGTGTGTGGGACAGGCAGTGTGTGAGGAACAGGCAATTAGTGTGACAGGCAGTGTGTGTGGGGCAGGGAGTGTCTGTGGGAAAGGCAATGTGTGTGGGACAGGCAGTGAGTGTGGGTCAGGCAGTGTGTATGGGACAGGCAGTGTGTGAGGAACAGGCAATTAGTGTGAAAGGCAGTGTGTGTGGAACCGGCAGTGTGTGTGGGACAGGCAGTGTGTATGGCACAGGCAGTGAGTGTGAAAGGCAGTGTGTGTGGGACAGGCAGTGTGTGTGGAACAGGCAGTGAGTGTGAGAGGCAGTTTGTGTGGGGCAGGCAGTGTGAGTGGGACAAGCAGTGTGTGTGGGACAGGCACAGTGTGGGACAGGCAGTGTGTGTGGGACAGGCAGTGTGTATGGCACAGGCAGTGAGTGTGAAAGGCAGTGTGTGTGGGACAGGCAGTGTGTGTGGGACGGGCAGTGTGTGTGGGACAGGCAGTGTGTGTGGAACAGGCAGTGAGTGTGGGGCAGGCAGTGTGAGTGGGACAAGCAGTGTGTGTGGGACAGGCACAGTGTGGGACAGGCAGTGCGTGTGGAACAGGCAGTTCACGGAACAGGCAAAGTCTGCGACAGGCAGTGTGTGTGGAACAGGCAGTGAGTGTGACAGGTAGTGTGTGTGGGACAGGCAGTGTGTGAGGAACAGGCAATTAGTGTGACAGGCAGTGTGTGTGGGGCAGGGAGTGTCTGTGGGGAAGGCAATGAGTGTGGGTCAGGCAGTGTGTGGGGCAGGAAATGAATGTGGAACAGGCAGTGAGTGTGACACGTAGTGTGTGTGGGACAGGCAGTGTGTGTGGGGCAATCAGTGCCTGTGGAACAGGCAGTGTATGTGAGACAGGTAGTGTGTGTGGGGCAGGCAGTGCATGTGCGGCAGGCAATGTGTGTGGGACAGGCAGTGAGTGTGACAGATAGTGTGTGTGGGAATGGCACAGTGTGGGACAGGCAGTGTGTGTGGGACAGGCAAAGTCTGCAACAGGCAGTGTGTGTGGGACAGGCAGTGTGTGTGGAACAGGCAGTGTATGGGACAGGCCATGTGTGTGGGTCAGGCAGCGTGTGTGGAACAGGCAGTGTGTGTGGGACAGGCAATGTGTGTGGAACAGGCAGTTTATGTGCGACAGGCAGTGTGTGTGGGACAGGCAATGTGTGTGGAACAGCAGTGAGTGTGACAGGTAGTGTCTGTGGGATAGGCAGTGTGTGTAGAACAGGCAGTGTGTGTGACAGGCAGTGTATGTGGGGCAGGCAGTGCGTGTGTGACAGGCAGTGCGAGTGGAACAGGCAGTGTGTGTGGAACAGGCAGTGTGTGTGGGACAGACAGTGTGTGTGGGACAGGCAGTGTGTGTGGGACAGGCAGTGTGTGTGGGACAGGCAGTTTGTGTGGAACAGGCAGTGTCTGTGGGACAGGCAGCGTGTGGGATAGACAGTGCATGTGGAACAGGCAGTTTGTGTTGAATATGCAGTGTATGTGCGACAGGCAGCGTGTGTGGGACAGGCAGTGTGTGAGGAACAGTCAGTGATTGTGGAACTGCAGTATGTGGAACAGGCAGTGTGTGTGGGACAGGCAGTGAGTGTGACAGTTAGTGTGTGTGGGGCAGGCAGTGCGTGTGGAACAGGCAGTGTGTGTGGGTCAGGTAGTGTGTGTGGGACAGGCAGTGTGTGAGGAACAGGCAATTAGTGTGACAGGCAGTGTGTGTGGGCAGGGAGTGTGTGTGGGGCAGGCAATGTGTGTGGGTCAGGCAGTGAGTGTGGGACAGGCAGTGTGTGGGACAGGAAGTGAATGTGGAACAGGCAGTGAGTGTGACAGGTAGTGTTTGTGGGACAGACAGTGTGTGTGGGGCAATCAGTGCGTGTGGAACAGGCCGTGTGTGTGAGACAGGTAGTGTGTGTGGAACAGGCAATGTGTGTGGGACAGGCAGCGTGTGGGACAGGCAGTGCATGTGGAACAGGCAGTTTGTGTTGAACAGCAGTGTATGTGCGACAGGCAGTGTGTGTGGGACTGGCAGTGTGTGAGGAACAGGCAGTGAGTGTGACAAGTAGTGTGTGTGGGACAGGCAGTGTGTGTAGAACAGGCAGTGATTGTGACAGGCAGTGTGTGTGGGGCAGGCAGTGCGTGTGGAACAGGCAATGTGTGTGACAGGTAGTGTGCGGGACAGTCAGTGAATGTGGAACAGGCAGTGAGTGTGACAGGTAGTGTGTGTGGGACAGGCAGTGTGTGTGGGACAGGCAGTGTGTGTGGGACAGGCAGTGTGTGTGGAACCTGCAGTGTGTATGGGACAGGCAGTGAGTGTGAGAGGCAGTGTGTGTGGGGCAGGCAGTGTCTGTGGGACAAGCAGTGTGTGTTGGACAGGCAGTGTGTGTGGGACAGGCAGTGCGTGTGGAACAGGCAGTTCATGGAACAGGCAAAGTCTGCGACAGGCAGTGTGTGTGGTACAGGCAGAGTGTGTGGGACAGGCAGTGTGTATGCAACAGGCAGTGTGTGGGACATAGAAACATTGAAACATAGAAACATAGAAAATAGGTGCAGGAGTAGGCCATTCGGCCCTTCGAGCCTGCACCATCATTCAATATGATCATGGCTGATCATGCAACTTCAGTACCCCATTCCTGCTTTCTCTCCATACCCCTTGAACCCTTTAGCCGTAAGGGCCATATCTAACTCCCTTTTGAATATATCGAACAAACTGACTTCAACAACTTTCTGTGGTCGCGAATTCCACAGATTCACAATTCTCTGAATGAAGTTTCTCCTCATCTCGGTCCTAAATGGCCTACCCCTTATCCTTGACCACTGGTTCTGGACTTCCCCAATATCGGGAACATTCTTAGCCACTAAATTCCCGTTTTAGTTACAATTATTTAATTTTAAATGATGGGATAATTGTTTGAGTTATATTGAGTTATCAGTAATAAACCACCCTCGAGTTGGAAACTCGAGTTCAGCTGAAAGCAGACCAGCTGCCTTTAGCACGAATTAACGGCCACTAAAACAAAATGGTAAAGGTGTCGGTTACGCAACTTGTTCAAGCTGCAATCAATTCACTCTGCTCTCCACACTCTGGCCCTTTTTCTTGTATGATGCTAGTCAGCCAACTTAAAATAGGAAGACGCACAATTCTTTCCCACTTCCAGGGGTAGCACTGGGAAAGACTGATTCCAGCTCCACGTACCGATTTCAAAAACCACTTTGTGCTGCCTCTGAGGCTAAAAGGCTTTGGAGCGAAAGGTGTGGAATGGGATTTACCTTCACTTAATCCAGTGCAACCAATCCGAGGGATTTATCTTGGGGCCTCAGTACATTCTTGAAAGCAGATACTGCTGGCTGTTTTTGTTTTGTGATAAATTGCATACATTATCCTGTGTGGATCTGACTAAAGGAGTTACTGTTCACTTAAAGAATGTAGCAAATTAGATTTTCCGGCATCACCGATTGATTTTGGAATCAAATCTGTGCCCGGGGTTAAAAAATGGAAACATTTGAAACACTGTTATAGAGCTACTGGGTAAACACTGGGTAAATAGGCAGTGTGTGTGGGACAGGCAGTGTGTGTAGGACTGGCAGTGTGTGGGACAGGCAGTGTGTGTGGCACAGGCAGTGTGTGTGGAACCGGCAGTGTGTGGGACAGGCAGTGTGTGTAGGACAGGCAGTGTGTGTGGGACAGGCAGTGTGTGTGGGACAGGCAGTGTGTGTGGGACTAGCAGTGTGTGGGACAGGCAGTGTGTGGGGGACAGGCAGTGTGTGTGGGACAGGCAGTGTTTGAAACAGGCAGTGTGTGCGGGACAGGCAGTATTTGTGGGAAAGGCAAAGAGTGTGACAGGTAGAGTGTGGGGCAGGCAGTGCATGTGGAATAGGCAGTGTGTGTGGGACAGGCAGAGTGTGTGGGACAGGCAGTGTGTGTTGAACAGGCAGTTAATGTGCGACAGGCAGTGTGTGTGGGACAGGTAGTGTGTGTGGGGCAGGCAGTGTGTGAGGAACAGGCAATTAGTGTGACAGGTAGTGTGTGTGGGGCAGGCAGTGTGTGTGGGACAGGAAGTGTGTGTGGGACAAGCAGTTTGTGTGGGACAGGCAGTGTGTGTGGAACAGGCAGTGTGTGTGGGACAGGCAGTGTGTGTGGGACAGACAGTGTGTGTGGGACAGGCAGTGTGTCTGGGACAGGCAGCGTGTGGGACTGGCAGTGTGTGTGGAACAGGCAATTTATGTGCGACAGGCAGTGTGTGTGGAACAGGCAGTGTGTGTGGAACAGGCAGTGAGTGTGACAGGTCGTGTGTGTGGGACAGGCAGTGTGTGTGGGACAGGCAGTGTGTGTGCGACAGGTAGTGTGTGTGGGACAAGCAGTGTGTGTAGAACAGGCAGTGAGTGTGACAGGCTGTGTGTGTGGCAGGCAGTGCGTGTGGAACAGGCAGTGTGTGTGACAGGTTGTGTGCGTGGGGCAGGAAGTTTGTGTGAGGCAGGCAATGTGTGTGGGACTGGCAATGTGTGTGGGACAGGCAGTGTGTGTGGAACAGGCAATTTATGTGCGACAGGCAGTGTGTGTGGAACAGGCAGTGAGTGTGACAGGTAATGTGTGTGGGACAGGCAGTGTGTGTAGAACAGGAGTTTGTGTGGAACAGGCAGTGAGTGTGACAGGTCGTGTGTGTGGGACAGGCAGTGTGTGTGGGACAGGCAGTGTGTGTGGGACAGGCAATGTGTGTGGGGCAGGCAATGTGTGTGGGACAGGCAATGTGTGTGGGACAGGCAATGTGTGTGGGACAGGCAAAGTGTGTGGGACAGGCAGTGTGTGGGACAGGCAGTGTGTGTGGGACAGGCAGTGTGTGTGGGACAGGTAGTGTTTGTGGGAAAGGCAGTGTATGTACGACAGGCAGTGTGTGTAGGACAGGCAGTGAGTATGACAGGTAGTGTGTGTGGGACAGGCAGTGTGTGCAGAACAGGCAGTGCGTGTGGGTCAGGCAGTGCGTGTGGAACAGGCAGTGTGTGTGACAGGTAGTGTGTGTGTGGGGCAGGCAGTGTGTGTGGTGCATTCAATTTGTGTGGGTCAGGCAGTGTGTATGCAACAGGCAGTGTGTGGGACAGGCAGTGTGTGTGGGACAGGCAGTGTATAGGACAGGCAGTGTGTGTGCGACAGGCAGTGTGTGTGGGACAGGCAGTGTTTGAAACAGGCAATGTGTGCAGGACAGGCAGTATATGTGGGAAAGGCAATGAGTGTGACAGGTAGAGTGTGGGGCAGGCAGTGCATGTGGGACAGGCAGAGTGTGTGGGACAGGCAGTGTGTGGAACAGGCAGAGAGTGTGACAGGGAGTGTGTGTGGGACAGGCAGTGTGTGAGGAACAGGCAATTAGTGTGACAGGTAGTGTGTGTGGGGCTGGCAGTTTGTGTGGAAAAGGCAGTGTGTGTGGGACAAGCAGTTTGTGTGGGACAGGCAGTGTGTGTGGAACAGGCAGTGTGTGTGGGACAGGCAGTGTGTGTGGGACTAGCAGTGTGTGGGACAGGCAGTGTGTGGGGGACAGGCAGTGTGTGTGGGACAGGCAGTGTTTGAAACAGGCAGTGTGTGCGGGACAGGCAGTATTTGTGGGAAAGGCAATGAGTGTGACAGGTAGAGTGTGGGGCAGGCAGTGCATGTGGAATAGGCAGTGTGTGTGGGACAGGCAGAGTGTGTGGGACAGGCAGTGTGTGTTGAACAGGCAGTTAATGTGCGACAGGCAGTGTGTGTGGGACAGGTAGTGTGTGTGGGGCAGGCAGTGTGTGAGGAACAGGCAATTAGTGTGACAGGTAGTGTGTGTGGGGCAGGCAGTGTGTGTGGGACAGGAAGTGTGTGTGGGACAAGCAGTTTGTGTGGGACAGGCAGTGTGTGTGGAACAGGCAGTGTGTGTGGGACAGGCAGTGTGTGTGGGACAGACAGTGTGTGTGGAACAGGTAGTGTGTGGGACAGGCAGTGTGTGTGGGACAGGCAGTGTGTGTGGTACAGGCAGTGTGTGTGGGACAGGCAGTGTGTCTGGGACAGGCAGCGTGTGGGACTGGCAGTGTGTGTGGAACAGGCAATTTATGTGCGACAGGCAGTGTGTGTGGAACAGGCAGTGTGTGTGGAACAGGCAGTGAGTGTGACAGGTCGTGTGTGTGGGACAGGCAGTGTGTGTGGGACAGGCAGTGTGTGTGCGACAGGTAGTGTGTGTGGGACAAGCAGTGTGTGTAGAACAGGCAGTGAGTGTGACAGGCTGTGTGTGTGGCAGGCAGTGCGTGTGGAACAGGCAGTGTGTGTGACAGGTTGTGTGCGTGGGGCAGGAAGTTTGTGTGAGGCAGGCAATGTGTGTGGGACTGGCAATGTGTGTGGGACAGGCAAAGTGTGTGGGACAGGCAGTGTGTGTGGGACAGGCAGCGTGTGGGACAGGCAGTGTGTGTGGAACAGGCAATTTATGTGCGACAGGCAGTGTGTGTGGAACAGGCAGTGAGTGTGACAGGTAATGTGTGTGGGACAGGCACTGTGTGTAGAACAGGAGTTTGTGTGGAACAGGCAGTGAGTGTGACAGGTCGTGTGTGTGGGACAGGCAGTGTGTGTGGGACAGGCAGTGTGTGTGGGACAGGCAATGTGTGTGGGGCAGGCAATGTGTGTGGGACAGGCAATGTGTGTGGGACAGGCAATGTGTGTGGGACAGGCAAAGTGTGTGGGACAGGCAGTGTGTGGGACAGGCAGTGTGTGTGGGACAGGCAGTGTGTGTGGGACAGGTAGTGTTTGTGGGAAAGGCAGTGTATGTACGACAGGCAGTGTGTGTAGGACAGGCAATGAGTATGACAGGTAGTGTGTGTGGGACAGGCAGTGTGTGCAGAACAGGCAGTGCGTGTGGGTCAGGCAGTGCGTGTGGAACAGGCAGTGTGTGTGACAGGTAGTGTGTGTGTGGGGCAGGCAGTGTGTGTGGTGCATTCAATTTGTGTGGGTCAGGCAGTGTGTATGCAACAGGCAGTGTGTGGGACAGGCAGTGTGTGTGGGACAGGCAGTGTGTGTGGGACAGGCAGTGTGTGTGGGACAGGCAGTGTATAGGACAGGCAGTGTGTGTGCGACAGGCAGTGTGTGTGGGACAGGCAGTGTTTGAAACAGGCAATGTGTGCAGGACAGGCAGTATATGTGGGAAAGGCAATGAGTGTGACAGGTAGAGTGTGGGGCAGGCAGTGCATGTGGGACAGGCAGAGTGTGTGGGACAGGCAGTGTGTGGAACAGGCAGAGAGTGTGACAGGGAGTGTGTGTGGGACAGGCAGTGTGTGAGGAACAGGCAATTAGTGTGACAGGTAGTGTGTGTGGGGCTGGCAGTTTGTGTGGAAAAGGCAGTGTGTGTGGGACAAGCAGTTTGTGTGGGACAGGCAGTGTGTGTGGAACAGGCATGTGTGTGTGGGACAGGCAGTGTGTGTGGGACAGGCAGCGTGTGGGACAGGCAGTGTGTGTGGGACAGGCAGTGTGTGTGGGACAGGCAGTGTGTGTGGGACTAGCAGTGTGTGGGACAGGCAGTGTGTGGGGGACAGGCAGTGTTTGAAACAGGCAGTGTGTGCGGGACAGGCAGTATTTGTGGGAAAGGCAATGAGTGTGACAGGTAGAGTGTGGGGCAGGCAGTGCATGTGGAATAGGCAGTGTGTGTGGGACAGGCAGAGTGTGTGGGACAGGCAGTGTGTGTTGAACAGGCAGTTAATGTGCGACAGGCAGTGTGTGTGGGACAGGTAGTGTGTGTGGGGCAGGCAGTGTGTGTGGGACAGGAAGTGTGTGTGGGACAAGCAGTTTGTGTGGGACAGGCAGTGTGTGTGGAACAGGCAGTGTGTGTGGGACAGGCAGTGTGTGTGGGACAGACAGTGTGTGTGGAACAGGTAGTGTGTGGGACAGGCAGTGTGTGTGGGACAGGCAGTGTGTGTGGTACAGGCAGTGTGTCTGGGACAGGCAGTGTGTCTGGGACAGGCAGCGTGTGGGACTGGCAGTGTGTGTGGAACAGGCAATTTATGTGCGACAGGCAGTGTGTGTGGAACAGGCAGTGTGTGTGGAACAGGCAGTGAGTGTGACAGGTCGTGTGTGTGGGACAGGCAGTGTGTGTGGGACAGGCAGTGTGTGTGCGACAGGTAGTGTGTGTGGGACAAGCAGTGTGTGTAGAACAGGCAGTGAGTGTGACAGGCTGTGTGTGTGGCAGGCAGTGCGTGTGGAACAGGCAGTGTGTGTGACAGGTTGTGTGCGTGGGGCAGGAAGTTTGTGTGAGGCAGGCAATGTGTGTGGGACTGGCAATGTGTGTGGGACAGGCAAAGTGTGTGGGACAGGCAGTGTGTGTGGGACAGGCAGCGTGTGGGACAGGCAGTGTGTGTGGAACAGGCAATTTATGTGCGACAGGCAGTGTGTGTGGAACAGGCAGTGAGTGTGACAGGTAATGTGTGTGGGACAGGCAGTGTGTGTAGAACAGGAGTTTGTGTGGAACAGGCAGTGAGTGTGACAGGTCGTGTGTGTGGGACAGGCAGTGTGTGTGGGACAGGCAGTGTGTGTGGGACAGGCAATGTGTGTGGGGCAGGCAATGTGTGTGGGACAGGCAATGTGTGTGGGACAGGCAAAGTGTGTGGGACAGGCAGTGTGTGGGACAGGCAGTGTGTGTGGGACAGGTAGTGTGTGTGTGGGACAGGTAGTGTGTGTGTGTGACAGGCAGTGTGTGTGTGGGACAGGCAGTGTGTGTGGGGCAGGCAGTGTGTGTGGAACAGGCAGTGAGTATGATAGGTAGTGTGTGTTTACCAGGCAGTGTGTGTGGAACAGGCATTGTGTGTGGGACAGGCAGTGTGTATGGGACAGGCAGTGTGTGGGATAGGCAGTGTGTGTGGGACAGGCAGTGTGTGGGACAGGCCATGTGTGTAGAACAGGCAGTGTGTTGGACAGGCAGCGTGTGGGATAGGCACTGTGTGTGGGACAGGCAGTGTGTGGGACAGGCAGTGTGTGGGACATGCAGTATGTGTGGGACAAGCAGTTTGTGTGGGACAAGCAGTGTGTGTGGGACAGGCAGTGTGTGTGGGACAGGTAGTGTGTGTGTGTGACAGGTAGTGTGTGTATGTGACAGTTAGTTTGTGGGACAAGCAGTGTGTGTGGGACAGGCAGTGTGTGTGGGACAGGCAGTGTGTGTGGGACAGGTAGTGTGTGTGTGTGTGACAGGTAGTGTGTGTATGTGACAGTTAGTGTGTGGGATAGGCAGTGTGTGTGGAACAGGCAGTGAGTGTGGAACAGGCAGTGAGTGTGGAACAGGCAGTGAATGTGGAACAGGCACTGAGTGTGACAGATAATGTGTGTGTGACAGGCAGTCTGTGTGGAACATGCAGTGAGTATGACAGGCAATGTGTATGGGACAGGTAGTGTGTGTGGAACAGGCAGTGTGTGTGGAACAGGCAGTGTGTGTGGGCCAGGCAGTGAGTTTGATAGGTAGTGTGTGGGGGACAGGCAGTTTGTGGGGGACAGGCAGTGTGTGTGGGACAGGCAGTGTGTGGGGGACAGGCAGTGTGTGTGGGACAGGCAGTGTGTGGGACAGGCAGTGTGTGTGGGACAGGCAGTGTGTGTGGGACAGGTAGTGTGTGTGTGTGACAGGTAGTATGTGTATGTGACAGTTAGTGTGTGGGATAGGCAGTGTGTGTGGAACAGGCAATGAGTGTGGAACAGGCAGTGAGTGTGGAACAGGCAGTGAGTGTGGAACAGGCACTGAGTGTGACAGATAATGTGTGTGTGACAGGCAGTGTGTGTGGAACATGCAGTGAGTATGACAGGCAATGTGTATGGGACAGGTAGTGTGTGTAGAACAGGCAGTGTGTTGGACAGGCAGCGTGTGGGATAGGCACTGTGTGTGGGACAGG
Source organism: Pristiophorus japonicus (assembly GCF_044704955.1). Taxonomy (NCBI): domain Eukaryota; kingdom Metazoa; phylum Chordata; class Chondrichthyes; family Pristiophoridae; genus Pristiophorus; species Pristiophorus japonicus. Next base: position 661,437 of record NW_027252955.1, on the reverse strand, counting down.
CAGTGTGTGGGACAGGCAGTGTGTGTGGGACAAGCAGTGTGTGTGGGACAAGCAGTGTGTGTGGGACAGGCAGTGTGTGTGGGACAGGTAGTGTGTGTGTGTGACAGGTAGTGTGTGTATGTGACAGTTAGTTTGTGGGACAAGCAGTGTGTGTGGGACAGGCAGTGTGTGTGGGACAGGTAGTGTGTGTGTGTGACAGGTAGTATGTGTATGTGACAGTTAGTGTGTGGGATAGGCAGTGTGTGTGGAACAGGCAATGAGTGTGGTACAGGCAGTGAGTGTGGAACAGGCAGTGAGTGTGGAACAGGCACTGAGTGTGACAGATAATGTGTGTGTGACAGGCAGTGTGTGTGGAACATGCAGTGAGTATGACAGGCAATGTGTATGGAACAGGCAGTGTGTGTGGAACAGGCAGTGTGTGTGGAACAGGCAGTGTGTGTGGGCCAGGCAGTGAGTTTGACAGGTAGTGTGTGGGGGACAGGCCATGTGTGTGGGACAGGCCATGTGTGTTGAACAGGCAGTGAGTGTGAGAGGCAGTGTGTGTGGGGCAGGCAGTGCATGTGGAACCGGCATTGTGTGTGGGACAGGCATTGTGTGTGGGACAGACATTGTGTATGGGACAGGCAGTGCGTGTGGAACAGGCAGTGCATTGAACAGGCAAAGTCGGCGACAGCCAGTGTGTGTGGTACAGGCAGTGTGTGTGGAACAGTCAGTGTGTGGTACAGGCCGTGTGTATAGGACAGGCAGTGTGTGGGACAGGCAGCATGTGTAGGACAGGCAGCGTGTGCGGAACAGGCAGTGTGAGTAGGACAGGCAGTGTGTGGGACAGGCTGTGTGTGGAACAGGCAGTGTGTTGGACAGGCAGTGTGTGGGATAGGCACTGTGTATAGGACAGGCAGCGTGTGTGGAACAGGCAGTGTGTGTGGGACAAGCAGTGTGTGTGGGACAAGCAGTGTGTGTGGGACAGGCAGTGTGTGTGGGACAGGCAGTGTGTGTGGGACAGGCAGTGTGTGTGTGGGACAGGTAGTGTGTGTGTGTGACAGGTAGTGTGTGTGTGTGACAGGCAGTGTGTGTGGAACAGTAGTGTGTGTGGGACAGGCAATGTGTGTGGAACAGGCAGTGAGTGTGACAGATAATGTGTGTGGGACAGGCAGTGTGTGTGGAACAGGCAGTGAGTATGACAGGTAGTGTGTGTGAGACAGGCACAGTGTGTGGAACAGGCAGTGAGTGTGAGAGGCAGTGTGTGTGGGGCAGGCAGTGCATGTGGAATCGCCAGTGTGTGTGGGACAGGCAGTGTGTGGGAAAGGCAAAGTCTGCGACAGCCAGTGTGTGTGGGACAGGCAGTGTATGTGGGAAAGGCAGTATGTGTGGAACAGGCAGTGTGTGTGACAGGTAGTGTGTGTAGGACAGGCAGTGTGTGGGACAGTCAGTGTGTGTAGGACAAGCAGCGTGTGTGGAACAGGCAGTGTGTGGGCCAGGCAGTGTGTGTGACAGGTAGTGCGTGTGGGACAGGCAGTGCGTGTGGAACAGGCAGTATGTGTGGGACAGGCAGTGTGTGTGGAACAGGCAGTGAGTATGATAGGTAGTATGTGTGGGACAGGCAGTATGTGTGGAACAGGCAGTGAGTATGATAGGTAGTATGTGTGGGAGAGGCAGTATGTGTGGAAAAGGCAGTGAGTGTGAGAGGCAGTGTGTGTGGGGCAGGCAGTGCATGTGGAACCGGCAGTGCGTGGAACAAGCAAAGTCTGCGACAGCCAGTGTGTATGGTACAGGCAGGGTGTGTGTAAAAGGCAGTGCGTGGAACAGGCAAAGTCTGCGACAGCCAGTGTGTGTGGTACAGGCAGTGTGTGTAGGACAGGCAGTGTCTGTGGGACAGGCAGTGTGTGTGGAACAGTCAGTGTGTGGCACAGGCCGTGTGTTTAGGACAGGCAGTGTGTATAGGACAGGCAGTGTGTGGGACAGGCAGCATGTGTAGGACAGGCAGTGTGAGTAGGACAGGCAGTGTGTATTGGGACAGGTAGCTTGTGTAGGGCAGGCAGTGTGTGTGGAACAGTCAGTGTGTGGGACAGGCAATGTGTGTGGGGCAGGCAGTGAGTATGATAGGTAGTGTGCGTTTAACATGCAGTGAGTATGACAGGCAGTGTGTGTGGAACAGGCAGTGAGTGTGACCGGCAGTGTGTGTGGGGCAGGCAGTGCGTGTGGAACAGGCAGTGTGTGTGGAACAGGCATTGAGTATGATAGGTAGTGTGTGTTTAACATGCAGTGAGTATGACAGGCAGTGTGTGTGGAACAGGCAGTGATTGTGACAGGCAGTGAGTGTGACATGCAGTGTGTGTGGGACAGGCAGTGTGTGTGGAACAGGCAGTGTATGTGGGACAGGCACAGTTTATGGAACAGACAGTGAGTGTGAGAGGCAGTGTGTGTGGGGCAGGCAGTGCATGTGGAACCGGCATTGTGTGTGGGACAGACATTGTGTGTGGGACAGGCTGTGCGTGTGGAACAGGCAGTGCATCGAACAGGCAGTGTGTGTAGGACAGGCAGTATGTGGGACAGGCAGTGTGTGGGGGACAGGCAGTGTGTGGAACAGGCCATGTGTGTGGGACAAGCAGAGTGTGTGGGACAGGCAGTGTGTGTGGGATAGGCAGTGTGTGGGACAGGCAGTGTGTGGGACAGGCAGTGTGTGTGGGACACGCAGTGTGTGTGGGACAGGCAATGCGTGTGGAACAGGCAGTGTGTGTGGGACAGGCAGTGTGTGGGACAGGCAGCATGTGCAGGACAGGCAGCGTGTGTGGAACAGGCAGTGTGAGTAGGACAGGCAGCATGCGTAGGACAGGCAGTGTGTGTGGAACAGGCAGTGTGTGTGGGACAGGCAGTGCGTGTGCGACAGGCAGTGTGGGTGGGACAGGCAATGTGTGTGGAACAGGCAGTGAGTGTGACATGTGTTTGTGGGACAGGCAGTGTGTGTAGAACAGGCAGTGAGTGTGACAGACAGTGTATGTGGGACAGGCAGTGTGAGTGTGACAGGCAGTGTTTGTGACAGGTAGTGTGTGTAGGACAGGCAGTGTGAGTGGGACAGGCAGTGTTTGTGACAGGTAGTTTGTATGGGGCAGACAATGTGTGTGAGACAGGCGGTGTGTGTAGGACAGGCAGCTTGTGTGAGGCAGGCAGCGTGTGTGGGGCAGGCAGCGTGTGTGGGGCAGGCAGCGTGTGTGGGGCAGGCAGCGTGTGTGGGACAGGCAGTGTTTTTGACAGGTACTGTGTGTAGGACAGGCAGTGTGTGTGGAACAGGCAGTGAGTATGATAGGTAGTATGTGTGGGAGAGGCAGTATGTGTGGAACAGGCAGTGAGTGTGAGAGGCAGTGTGTGTCGGGCAGGCAGTGCATGTGGAACCGGCAGTGCGTGGAACAAGCAAAGTCTGCAACAGCCAGTGTGTATGGTACAGGCAGGGTGTGTAGGACAGGCAGTGTCTGTGGGACAGGCAGTGCGTGAGACAGGCGTTGTGTGTAGGACAGGCAGCGTGTGTGGAACAGGCAGCGTGTGTGGGACAGGCAGTGTGTGTGGGGCAGGCAGTGTGTGTGGGCAAGCAGTGTGTGTGTGAGACAGGCAGTGTGTGTGGGACAGGCAGTGTGTGTGGGACAGGCAATGTGTGTGGGACATGCAGTGAGTGGGACAGGCAGTGTGTGTGGGACAGGCAGTGTGTGTGGGACAGGCAGTGCGTGAGACAGGCGGTGTGTGTGGGACAGGCGGTGTGTGTAGGACAGGCAGCGTGTGTGGAACAGGCAGCGTGTGTGGAACAGGCGGCGTGTGTGGGACAGGCGTCGTGTGTGGGAGAGGCGGTGTGTGGAACAGGCAGCGTGTGTGGAACAGGCAGCGTGTGTGGGACAGGCAGCGTGTGGGGCAGGCAGCGTGTGTAGGACAGGCAGTGTGTGGGACAGGCAGCGTGTGTGGGACAGGCAGCGTGTGTGGGGCAGGCAGCGTGTGTGGGGCAGGCAGCGTGTGTGGAACAGGCAGTGCGTGTGCGGCAGGCAGCGTGTGTGGGGCAGGCAGCGTGTGTGGGACAGGCAGCGTGTTTGGAACAGGCAGTGCGTGTGCGACACGCAGTGTGGGTGGGACAGGCAATGTGTGTGGAACAGGCAGTGAGTGTAGAACAGGCAGTGAGTGTGACAGGCAGTGTTTGTGGGGCAGGCAGGTCGGGTGAGACAGACAGTGTGTGTGGGACAGGCAGTGTGAGTGGGACAGGCAGTGTTTGTGACAGGTAGTGTGTATGGGGCAGACAATGTGTGTGAGACAGGCGGTGTGTGTGGGACAGGCAGCTTGTATAGGACAGGCAGTGTGTGTGGGACAGGCAGTGTGTGTGGGACAGGCAGTGTGTGGGACAGGCAGTGTGTGGGACAGGCCATGTGTGTAGAACAGGCAGTGTGTTGGACAGGCAGTGTGTGGGATAGGCACTGTGTGTAGGACAGGCAGCGTGTGTGGGACATGCAGTGTGTGTGGGACAGGCAGTGTGTGTAGGACAGGCAATGTGTGTGGGACAGGCAGTGTGTGACAGGTAGTGTGTGTGTGTGACAGGTAGTGTGTGTGGGACAGGCAGTGTGTGTGGAACAGTAGTGTGTGTGGGACAAGTAGTGTGTCTGGGACAGGTAGTGTGTGTGGGACAGGTAGTGTGTGTGGGACAGGCCGTGTGTGTGCGGCAGGCCGTGTGTGTAGGACAGGCAGTGTGTGGGACAGGCAGCGTGTGTGCGACAGGCAGTGTGTGTGGGACAGGCAGTGTGTGTGGAACAGGCAGTGAGTATAATAGGTAGTGTGTGTTTAACATGCAGTGAGTATGACAGGCAGTGTGTGTGGAACAGGCAGTGAGTGTGACAGGCAGTATGTGTGGGACAGGCAGTGTGTGTGGAACAGGCAGTGTGTGTGGGTCAGGCACAGTGTGTGGAACATACAGTGAGTGTGAGAGGCAGTGTGTGTGGGGCAGGCAGTGCATGTGGAACCGGCATTGTGTGTGGGACAGGCATTGTGTGTGGGACAGACAGTGCGTGTGGAACAGGCAGTGTGTGACAGGTAGTGTGTGTGTGAGGGTCAGGCAGTGTGTGTGGAACAGGCAGTGAGTGTGACAGATAATGTGTGTGGGACAAGTAGTGTGTGTGGAACAGGCAGTGTGTTTGATAGGCAGTGCGTGTGGGCCAGGCAGTGCTTATGGAACAGGCAGTGTGTGTGACAGGTAGTGTGTGTGTGACAGATAGTGTGTGTGGGACAAGCAGTGTGCGTGGGACAGGCACAGTGTGGAACAGACAGTGAGTGTGAGAGGCTGTGTGTGGGACAGGCAGTGTGTGAAGAACAGGCAGTGAGTGTGATAGGCAGTGCGTGTGGGGCATGCACTGCGTATGGAACAGGCAATGTGTGTGACAGGTAGTGTGTGTGGGACAGGCAGTGTGTGAGGAACAGGCAATTAGTGTGACAGGCAGTGTGTGTGGGGCAGGGAGTGTCTGTGGGGAAGGCAATGTGTGTGGGACAGGCAGTGAGTGTGGGTCAGCCAGTGTGTATGGCACAGGCAGTGAGTGTGAAAGGCAGCGTGTGTGGGGCAGGCAGCGTGTGTGGGACAGGCAGCGTGTGTGGAACAGGCAGTGCATGTGCGACAGGCAGTGTGGGTGGGACAGGCAGTGAGTGTAGAACAGGCAGTGAGTGTGACAGGCAGTGTTTGTGCGGCAGGCAGTGCGAGTGAGACAGACAGTGTGTGTGGGACAGGCAGTGCGAGTGGGACAGGCAGTGTTTGTGACAGGTAGTGTGTATGGGGCAGACAATGTGTGTGAGAGAGGCGGTGTGTGTGGGACAGGCAGCTTGTATAGGACAGGCAGTGTGTGGGACAGGCAATGTGTGTGGGACAGGCAGTGTGTGTGGGACAGGCAGTGTGTGGCACAGGCAGTGTGTGGGACAGGCCATGTGTGTAGAACAGGCAGTGTGTTGGACAGGCAGTGTGTGGGATAGGCACTGTGTGTAGGACAGGCAGCGTGTGTGGGACATGCAGTGTGTGTGGGACAAGCAGTGTGTGTGGGACAGGCAGTGTGTGTAGGACAGGCAGTGTGTGTGGGACAGACAGTGTGTGACAGGTAGTGTGTGTGTGTGAGAGGTAGTGTGTGTGGGACAGGCAGTGTGTGTAGAACAGTAGTGTGTGTGGGACAAGTAGTGTGTCTTCGACAGGCAGTAAGTATGACAGGTAGTGTGTGTGGGACAGGTAGTGTATGTGGGACAGGCCGTGTGTGTGGGGCAGGCCGTGTGTGTGGGGCAGGCAGCGTGTGTGGGACAGGCAGCGTGTGGGTCAGCAGCGTGTGTAGGACAGGCAGTGTGTGGGACAGGCAGCGTGTGTGGGACAGGCAGTGTGTGGGACAGGCAGTGTGTGTGGAACAGGCAGTGTGTGTGGAACAGGCAGTGAGTATAATAGGTAGTGTGTGTTTACCATGCAGTGAGTATGACAGGCAGTGTGTGTGGAACAGGCAGTGAGTGTGACAGGCAGTGTGTGTGGGACAGGCAGTGCATGTGGAACAGGCAGTGTGTGTGGGACAGGCATTGTGTGTGGGACAGGCAGTGCGTGTGGAACAGGCAGTGCATCGAACAGGCAAAGTCGGCGACAGCCAGTGTGTGTGGTACAGGCAGTGTGTGTGGAACAGTCAGTGTGTGGCACAGGCCGTGTGTTTAGGACAGGCAGTGTGTATAGGACAGGCAGTGTGTGGGACAGGCAGCATGTGTAGGACAGGCAGCGTGTGTGGAACAGGCAGTGTGAGTAGGACAGGCAGTGTGTGTGGGACAGGCAGCTTGTGTAGGACAGGCAGTGTGTGTGGAACAGTCAGTGTGTGGGACAGGCAGTGTGTGTGGGACAGGCAGTGTGTGTGGGACAGGCAGTGTGTGGGACACACCATGAGTGTAGAACAGGCAGTGTGTTGGACAGGCAGTGTGTGGGATAGGCACTGTGTGTAGGACAGGCAGCGTGTGTGGGACATGCAGTGTGTGGGACAGGCAGTGTGTGTGGGACAGGCAGTGTGTGACAGGTAGTGTGTGTGTGGGACAGGCAGTGTGTGTGGAACAGTAGTGTGTGTGGGACAGGCAATGTGTGTGGAACATGCAATGAGTGTGGAACAGGCAGTGAGTGTGGAACAGGCAGTGAGTGTGACAGATACTGTGTGTGGGACAAGTAGTGTGTGTGGAACAGGCAGTGTGTGTGATAGGCAGTGCGTGTGGGCCAGGCAGTGCGTATGGAACAGGCAGTGTGTGTGACAGGTAGTGTGTGTGTGACAGGTAGTGTGTGTGGGACAAGCAGTGTGCGTGGGACAGGCACAGTGTGGAACAGGCAGTGAGTGTGAGAGGCAGTGAGTGTGACAGGTAGTGTGTGTGGGACAGGCAGTGTGTGAAGAACAGGCAGTGAGTGTGATAGGCAGTGCGTGTGGGGCATGCAGTGCGTATGGAACAGGCAGTGTGTGTGACAGGTAGTGTGTGTGGGACAGGCAGTGTGTGAGGAACAGGCAATTAGTGTGACAGGCAGTGTGTGTGGGACAGGCAGTGAGTGTGGGTCAGGCAGTATGTATGGCACAGGCAGTGAGTGTGAAAGGCAGTGCGTGTGGAACCGGCAGTGTGTGTGGGACAGGCAGTGTGTATGGCACAGGCAGTGAGTGTGAAAGGCAGTGTGTGTGGGACAGGCAGTGTGTGTGGAACAGGCAGTGAGTGTGAGAGGCAGTTTGTGTGGGGCAGGCAGTGTGAGTGGGACAAGCAGTGTGTGTGGGACAGGCACAGTGTGGGACAGGCAGTGTGTGTGGGACAGGCAGTGTGTATGGCACAGGCAGTGAGTGTGAAAGGCAGTGTGTGTGGGACAGGCAGTGTGTGTGGGACAGGCAGTGTGTGTGGAACAGGCAGTGAGTGTGGGGCAGGCAGTGTGAGTGGGACAAGCAGTGTGTGTGGAACAGGCACAGTGTGGGACAGGCAGTGCGTGTGGAACAGGCAGTTTACGGAACAGGCAAAGTCTGCGACAGGCAGTGTGTGTGGAACAGGCAGTGAGTGTGACAGGTAGTGTGTGTGGGACAGGCAGTGTGTGAGGAACAGGCAATTAGTGTGACAGGCAGTGTGTGTGGGGCAGGGAGTGTCTGTGGGGAAGGCAATGAGTGTGGGTCAGGCAGTGTGTGGGGCAGGAAGTGAAGTGGAACAGGCAGTGAGTGTGACACGTAGTGTGTGTGGGACAGGCAGTGTGTGTGGGGCAATCAGTGCCTGTGGAACAGGCAGTGTATGTGAGACAGGTAGTGTGTGTGGGGCAGGCAGTGCGTGTGCGGCAGGCAATGTGTGTGGGACAGGCAGTGAGTGTGACAGATAGTGTGTGTGGGAATGGCACAGTGTGGGACAGGCAGTGTGTGTGGGACAGGCAAAGTCTACAACAGGCAGTGTGTGTGGGACAGGCAGTGTGTGTGGAACAGGCAGTGTGTGGGACAGGCCATGTGTGTGGGTCAGGCAGCGTGTGCGGAACAGGCAGTGTGTGTGGGACAGACAATGTGTGTGGAACAGGCAGTTTATGTGCGACAGGCAGTGTGTGTGGGACAGGCAATGTGTGTGGAACAGCAGTGAGTGTGACAGGTAGTGTCTGTGGGATAGGCAGTGTGTGTAGAACAGGCAGTGTGTGTGACAGGCAGTGTATGTGGGGCAGGCAGTGCGTGTGGAACAGGCAGTGTGTGTGACAGGCAGTGTGAGTGGAACAGGCAGTGTGTGTGGAACAGGCAGTGTGTGTGGGACAGACAGTGTGTGTGGGACAGGCAGTGTGTGTGGGACAGGCAGTGTGTGTGGGACAGGCAGTTTGTGTGGAACAGGCAGTGTCTGTGGGACAGGCAGCGTGTGGGATAGACAGTGCATGTGGAACCGGCAGTTTGTGTTGAATATGCAGTGTATGTGCGACAGGCAGCGTGTGTGGGACAGGCAGTGTGTGAGGAACAGTCAGTGAGTGTGGAACTGCAGTATGTGGAACAGGCAGTGTGTGTGGGACAGGCAGTGAGTGTGACAGTTAGTGTGTGTGGGGCAGGCAGTGCGTGTGGAACAGGCAGTGTGTGTGGGTCAGGTAGTGTGTGTGGGACAGGCAGTGTGTGAGGAACAGGCAATTAGTGTGACAGGCAGTGTGTGTGGGCAGGGAGTGTGTGTGGGGCAGGCAATGTGTGTGGGTCAGGCAGTGAGTGTGGGACAGGCAGTGTGTGGGACAGGAAGTGAATGTGGAACAGGCAGTGAGTGTGACAGGTAGTGTTTGTGGGACAGGCAGTGTGTGTGGGGCAATCAGTGCGTGTGGAACAGGCCGTGTGTGTGAGACAGGTAGTGTGTGTGAGACAGGTAGTGTGTGTGGGGCAGGCAATGTGTGTGGAACATGCAATGAGTGTGGAACAGGCAGTGAGTGTGGAACAGGCAGTGAGTGTGACAGATAATGTGTGTGGGACAAGTAGTGTGTGTGGAACAGGCAGTGCGTATGGAACAGGCAGTGTGTGTGACAGGTAGTGTGTGTGTGACAGGTAGTGTGTGTGGGACAAGCAGTGTGCGTGGGACAGGCACAGTGTGGAACAGGCAGTGAGTGTGAGAGGCAGTGAGTGTGACAGGTAGTGTGTGTGGGACAGGCAGTGTGTGAAGAACAGGCAGTGAGTGTGATTGGCAGTGCGTGTGGGGCATGCAGTGCGTATGGAACAGGCAGTGTGTGTGACAGGTAGTGTGTGTGGGACAGGCAGTGTGTGAGGAACAGGCAATTAGTGTGACAGGCAGTGTGTGTGGGGCAGGGAGTGTCTGTGGGAAAGGCAATGTGTGTGGGACAGGCAGTGAGTGTGGGTCAGGCAGTGTGTATGGCACAGGCAGTGAGTGTGAAAGGCAGTGTGTGTGGAACCGGCAGTGTGTGTGGGACAGGCAGTGTGTATGGCACAGGCAGTGAGTGTGAAAGGCAGTGTGTGTGGGACAGGCAGTGTGTGTGGAACAGGCAGTGAGTGTGAGAGGCAGTTTGTGTGGGGCAGGCAGTGTGAGTGGGACAAGCAGTGTGTGTGGGACAGGCACAGTGTGGGACAGGCAGTGTGTGTGGGACAGGCAGTGTGTATGGCACAGGCAGTGAGTGTGAAAGGCAGTGTGTGTGGGACAGGCAGTGTGTGTGGGACGGGCAGTGTGTGTGGGACAGGCAGTGTGTGTGGAACAGGCAGTGAGTGTGGGGCAGGCAGTGTGAGTGGGACAAGCAGTGTGTGTGGGACAGGCACAGTGTGGGACAGGCAGTGTGTGTGGAACAGGCAGTTCACGGAACAGGCAAAGTCTGCGACAGGCAGTGTGTGTGGAACAGGCAGTGAGTGTGACAGGTAGTGTGTGTGGGACAGGCAGTGTGTGAGGAACAGGCAATTAGTGTGACAGGCAGTGTGTGTGGGGCAGGGAGTGTCTGTGGGGAAGGCAATGAGTGTGCGTCAGGCAGTGTGTGGGGCAGGAAATGAATGTGGAACAGGCAGTGAGTGTGACACGTAGTGTGTGTGGGACAGGCAGTGTGTGTGGGGCAATCAGTGCATGTGGAACAGGCAGTGTATGTGAGACAGGTAGTGTGTGTGGGGCAGGCAGTGTGTGAGGAACAGGCAATTAGTGTGACAGGCAGTGTGTGTGGGGCAGGGAGTGTCTGTGGGAAAGGCAATGTGTGTGGGACAGGCAGTGAGTGTGGGTCAGGCAGTGTGTATGGCACAGGCAGTGAGTGTGAAAGGCAGTGTGTGTGGAACCGGCAGTGTGTGTGGGACAGGCAGTGTGTATGGCACAGGCAGTGAGTGTGAAAGGCAGTGTGTGTGGGACAGGCAGTGTGTGTGGAACAGGCAGTGAGTGTGAGAGGCAGTTTGTGTGGGGCAGGCAGTGTGAGTGGGACAAGCAGTGTGTGTGGGACAGGCACAGTGTGGGACAGGCAGTGTGTGTGGGACAGGCAGTGTGTATGGCACAGGCAGTGAGTGTGAAAGGCAGTGTGTGTGGGACAGGCAGTGTGTGTGGGACGGGCAGTGTGTGTGGGACAGGCAGTGTGTGTGGAACAGGCAGTGAGTGTGGGGCAGGCAGTGTGAGTGGGACAAGCAGTGTGTGTGGGACAGGCACAGTGTGGGACAGGCAGTGCGTGTGGAACAGGCAGTTCACGGAACAGGCAAAGTCTGCGACAGGCAGTGTGTGTGGAACAGGCAGTGAGTGTGACAGGTAGTGTGTGTGGGACAGGCAGTGTGTGAGGAACAGGCAATTAGTGTGACAGGCAGTGTGTGTGGGGCAGGGAGTGTCTGTGGGGAAGGCAATGAGTGCGGGTCAGGCAGTGTGTGGGGCAGGAAATGAATGTGGAACAGGCAGTGAGTGTGACACGTAGTGTGTGTGGGACAGGCAGTGTGTGTGGGGCAATCAGTGCCTGTGGAACAGGCAGTGTATGTGAGACAGGTAGTGTGTGTGGGGCAGGCAGTGCATGTGCGGCAGGCAATGTGTGTGGGACAGGCAGTGAGTGTGACAGATAGTGTGTGTGGGAATGGCACAGTGTGGGACAGGCAGTGTGTGTGGGACAGGCAAAGTCTGCAACAGGCAGTGTGTGTGGGACATGCAGTGTGTGTGGAACAGGCAGTGTATGGGACAGGCCATGTGTGTGGGTCAGGCAGCGTGTGTGGAACAGGCAGTGTGTGTGGGACAGGCAATGTGTGTGGAACAGGCAGTTTATGTGCGACAGGCAGTGTGTGTGGGACAGGCAATGTGTGTGGAACAGCAGTGAGTGTGACAGGTAGTGTCTGTGGGATAGGCAGTGTGTGTAGAACAGGCAGTGTGTGTGACAGGCAGTGTATGTGGGGCAGGCAGTGCGTGTGTGACAGGCAGTGCGAGTGGAACAGGCAGTGTGTGTGGAACAGGCAGTGTGTGTGGGACAGACAGTGTGTGTGGGACAGGCAGTGTGTGTGGGACAGGCAGTGTGTGTGGGACAGGCAGTTTGTGTGGAACAGGCAGTGTCTGTGGGACAGGCAGCGTGTGGGATAGACAGTGCATGTGGAACAGGCAGTCTGTGTTGAATATGCAGTGTATGTGCGACAGGCAGCGTGTGTGGGACAGGCAGTGTGTGAGGAACAGTCAGTGATTGTGGAACTGCAGTATGTGGAACAGGCAGTGTGTGTGGGACAGGCAGTGAGTGTGACAGTTAGTGTGTGTGGGGCAGGCAGTGCGTGTGGAACAGGCAGTGTGTGTGGGTCAGGTAGTGTGTGTGGGACAGGCAGTGTGTGAGGAACAGGCAATTAGTGTGACAGGCAGTGTGTGTGGGCAGGGAGTGTGTGTGGGGCAGGCAATGTGTGTGGGTCAGGCAGTGAGTGTGGGACAGGCAGTGTGTGGGACAGGAAGTGAATGTGGAACAGGCAGTGAGTGTGACAGGTAGTGTTTGTGGGACAGGCAGTGTGTGTGGGGCAATCAGTGCGTGTGGAACAGGCCGTGTGTGTGAGACAGGTAGTGTGTGTGAGACAGGCAGTGTGTGTGGGGCAGGCAGTGTGTGTGCAACAGGCAGTGTGTGTGCCACAGGCAGTGTGTGTGGGACAGGCAGTGTGTGTGGAACAGGCAATGTGTGTGGGACAGGCAGCGTGTGGGACAGGCAGTGCATGTGGAACAGGCAGTTTGTGTTGAACAGCAGTGTATGTGCGACAGGCAGTGTGTGTGGGACTGGCAGTGTGTGAGGAACAGGCAGTGAGTGTGACAAGTAGTGTGTGTGGGACAGGCAGTGTGTGTAGAACAGGCAGTGATTGTGACAGGCAGTGTGTGTGGGGCAGGCAGTGCGTGTGGAACAGGCAATGTGTGTGACAGGTAGTGTGCGGGACAGTCAGTGAATGTGGAACAGGCAGTGAGTGTGACAGGTAGTGTGTGTGGGACAGGCAGTGTGTGTGGGACAGGCAGTGTGTGTGGGACAGGCAGTGTGTGTGGGACAGGCAGTGTGTGTGGGACAGGCAGTGTGTGTGGAACCTGCAGTGTGTATGGGACAGGCAGTGAGTGTGAGAGGCAGTGTGTGTGGGGCAGGCAGTGTCTGTGGGACAAGCAGTGTGTGTTGGACAGGCAGTGTGTGTGGGACAGGCAGTGCGTGTGGAACAGGCAGTTCATGGAACAGGCAAAGTCTGCGACAGGCAGTGTGTGTGGGGCAGGCAGTGCGTGTGGAACAGGCAATGTGTGTGACAGGTAGAGTGCGGGACAGTCAGTGAATGTGGAACAGGCAATGTGTGTGACAGGTAGTGTGCGGGACAGTCAGTGAATGTGGAACAGGCAGTGAGTGTGACAGGTAGTGTGTGTGGGACAGGCAGTGTGTGTGGGACAGGCAGTGTGTGTGGGACAGGCAGTGTGTGTGGAACCTGCAGTGTGTATGGGACAGGCAGTGAGTGTGAGAGGCAGTGTGTGTGGGGCAGGCAGTGTCTGTGGGACAAGCAGTGTGTGTTGGACAGGCAGTGTGTGTGGGACAGGCAGTGCGTGTGGAACAGGCAGTTCATGGAACAGGCAAAGTCTGCGACAGGCAGTGTGTGTGGTACAGGCAGAGTGTGTGGGACAGGCAGTGTGTATGCAACAGGCAGTGTGTGGGACATAGAAACATTGAAACATAGAAACATAGAAAATAGGTGCAGGAGTAGGCCATTCGGCCCTTCGAGCCTGCACCATCATTCAATATGATCATGGCTGATCATGCAACTTCAGTACCCCATTCCTGCTTTCTCTCCATACCCCTTGAACCCTTTAGCCGTAAGGGCCATATCTAACTCCCTTTTGAATATATCGAACAAACTGACTTCAACAACTTTCTGTGGTCGCGAATTCCACAGATTCACAATTCTCTGAATGAAGTTTCTCCTCATCTCGGTCCTAAATGGCCTACCCCTTATCCTTGACCACTGGTTCTGGACTTCCCCAATATCGGGAACATTCTTAGCCACTAAATTCCCGTTTTAGTTACAATTATTTAATTTTAAATGATGGGATAATTGTTTGAGTTATATTGAGTTATCAGTAATAAACCACCCTCGAGTTGGAAACTCGAGTTCAGCTGAAAGCAGACCAGCTGCCTTTAGCACGAATTAACGGCCACTAAAACAAAATGGTAAAGGTGTCGGTTACGCAACTTGTTCAAGCTGCAATCAATTCACTCTGCTCTCCACACTCTGGCCCTTTTTCTTGTATGATGCTAGTCAGCCAACTTAAAATAGGAAGACGCACAATTCTTTCCCACTTCCAGGGGTAGCATTGGGAAAGACTGATTCCAGCTCCACGTACCGATTTCAAAAACCACTTTGTGCTGCCTCTGAGGCTAAAAGGCTTTGGAGCGAAAGGTGTGGAATGGGATTTACCTTCACTTAATCCAGTGCAACCAATCCGAGGGATTTATCTTGGGGCCTCAGTACATTCTTGGAAGCAGATACTGCTGGCTGTTTTTGTTTTGTGATAAATTGCATACATTATCCTGTGTGGATCTGACTAAAGGAGTTACTGTTCACTTAAAGAATGTAGCAAATTAGATTTTCCCGCATCACCGATTGATTTTGGAATCAAATCTGTGCCCGGGGTTAAAAAATGGAAACATTTGAAACACTGTTATAGAGCTACTGGGTAAACACTGGGTAAATAGGCAGTGTGTGTGGGACAGGCAGTGTGTGTAGGACTGGCAGTGTGTGTGGAACCGGCAGTGTGTGGGACAGGCAGTGTGTGTAGGACAGGCAGTGTGTGTGGGACAGGCAGTGTGTGTGGGACAGGCAGTGTGTGTGGGACTAGCAGTGTGTGGGACAGGCAGTGTGTGGGGGACAGGCAGTGTGTGTGGGACAGGCAGTGTTTGAAACAGGCAGTGTGTGCGGGACAGGCAGTATTTGTGGGAAAGGCAATGAGTGTGACAGGTAGAGTGTGGGGCAGGCAGTGCATGTGGAATAGGCAGTGTGTGTGGGACAGGCAGAGTGTGTGGGACAGGCAGTGTGTGTTGAACAGGCAGTTAATGTGCGACAGGCAGTGTGTGTGGGACAGGTAGTGTGTGTGGGGCAGGCAGTGTGTGAGGAACAGGCAATTAGTGTGACAGGTAGTGTGTGTGGGGCAGGCAGTGTGTGTGGGACAGGAAGTGTGTGTGGGACAAGCAGTTTGTGTGGGACAGGCAGTGTGTGTGGAACAGGCAGTGTGTGTGGGACAGGCAGTGTGTGTGGGACAGACAGTGTGTGTGGAACAGGTAGTGTGTGGGACAGGCAGTGAGTGTGACAAGTAGTGTGTGTGGGACAGGCAGTGTGTGTAGAACAGGCAGTGATTGTGACAGGCAGTGTGTGTGGGGCAGGCAGTGCGTGTGGAACAGGCAATGTGTGTGACAGGTAGTGTGCGGGACAGTCAGTGAATGTGGAACAGGCAGTGAGTGTGACAGGTAGTGTGTGTGGGACAGGCAGTGTGTGTGGGACAGGCAGTGTGTGTGGGACAGGCAGTGTGTGTGGAACCTGCAGTGTGTATGGGACAGGCAGTGAGTGTGAGAGGCAGTGTGTGTGGGGCAGGCAGTGTCTGTGGGACAAGCAGTGTGTGTTGGACAGGCAGTGTGTGTGGGACAGGCAGTGCGTGTGGAACAGGCAGTTCATGGAACAGGCAAAGTCTGCGACAGGCAGTGTGTGTGGTACAGGCAGAGTGTGTGGGACAGGCAGTGTGTATGCAACAGGCAGTGTGTGGGACATAGAAACATTGAAACATAGAAACATAGAAAATAGGTGCAGGAGTAGGCCATTCGGCCCTTCGAGCCTGCACCATCATTCAATATGATCATGGCTGATCATGCAACTTCAGTACCCCATTCCTGCTTTCTCTCCATACCCCTTGAACCCTTTAGCCGTAAGGGCCATATCTAACTCCCTTTTGAATATATCGAACAAACTGACTTCAACAACTTTCTGTGGTCGCGAATTCCACAGATTCACAATTCTCTGAATGAAGTTTCTCCTCATCTCGGTCCTAAATGGCCTACCCCTTATCCTTGACCACTGGTTCTGGACTTCCCCAATATCGGGAACATTCTTAGCCACTAAATTCCCGTTTTAGTTACAATTATTTAATTTTAAATGATGGGATAATTGTTTGAGTTATATTGAGTTATCAGTAATAAACCACCCTCGAGTTGGAAACTCGAGTTCAGCTGAAAGCAGACCAGCTGCCTTTAGCACGAATTAACGGCCACTAAAACAAAATGGTAAAGGTGTCGGTTACGCAACTTGTTCAAGCTGCAATCAATTCACTCTGCTCTCCACACTCTGGCCCTTTTTCTTGTATGATGCTAGTCAGCCAACTTAAAATAGGAAGACGCACAATTCTTTCCCACTTCCAGGGGTAGCACTGGGAAAGACTGATTCCAGCTCCACGTACCGATTTCAAAAACCACTTTGTGCTGCCTCTGAGGCTAAAAGGCTTTGGAGCGAAAGGTGTGGAATGGGATTTACCTTCACTTAATCCAGTGCAACCAATCCGAGGGATTTATCTTGGGGCCTCAGTACATTCTTGAAAGCAGATACTGCTGGCTGTTTTTGTTTTGTGATAAATTGCATACATTATCCTGTGTGGATCTGACTAAAGGAGTTACTGTTCACTTAAAGAATGTAGCAAATTAGATTTTCCCGCATCACCGATTGATTTTGGAATCAAATCTGTGCCCGGGGTTAAAAAATGGAAACATTTGAAACACTGTTATAGAGCTACTGGGTAAACACTGGGTAAATAGGCAGTGTGTGTGGGACAGGCAGTGTGTGTAGGACTGGCAGTGTGTGTGGAACCGGCAGTGTGTGGGACAGGCAGTGTGTGTAGGACAGGCAGTGTGTGTGGGACAGGCAGTGTGTGTGGGACAGGCAGTGTGTGTGGGACTAGCAGTGTGTGGGACAGGCAGTGTGTGGGGGACAGGCAGTGTGTGTGGGACAGGCAGTGTTTGAAACAGGCAGTGTGTGCGGGACAGGCAGTATTTGTGGGAAAGGCAATGAGTGTGACAGGTAGAGTGTGGGGCAGGCAGTGCATGTGGAATAGGCAGTGTGTGTGGGACAGGCAGAGTGTGTGGGACAGGCAGTGTGTGTTGAACAGGCAGTTAATGTGCGACAGGCAGTGTGTGTGGGACAGGTAGTGTGTGTGGGGCAGGCAGTGTGTGAGGAACAGGCAATTAGTGTGACAGGTAGTGTGTGTGGGGCAGGCAGTGTGTGTGGGACAGGAAGTGTGTGTGGGACAAGCAGTTTGTGTGGGACAGGCAGTGTGTGTGGAACAGGCAGTGTGTGTGGGACAGGCAGTGTGTGTGGGACAGACAGTGTGTGTGGAACAGGTAGTGTGTGGGACAGGCAGTGAGTGTGACACGTCGTGTGTGTGGGACAGGCAGTGTGTGTGGGACAGGCAGTGTGTGTGCGACAGGTAGTGTGTGTGGGACAAGCAGTGTGTGTAGAACAGGCAGTGAGTGTGACAGGCTGTGTGTGTGGCAGGCAGTGCGTGTGGAACAGGCAGTGTGTGTGACAGGTTGTGTGCGTGGGGCAGGAAGTTTGTGTGAGGCAGGCAATGTGTGTGGGACTGGCAATGTGTGTGGGACAGGCAAAGTGTGTGGGACAGGCAGTGTGTGTGGGACAGGCAGCGTGTGGGACAGGCAGTGTGTGTGGAACAGGCAATTTATGTGCGACAGGCAGTGTGTGTGGAACAGGCAGTGAGTGTGACAGGTAATGTGTGTGGGACAGGCAGTGTGTGTAGAACAGGAGTTTGTGTGGAACAGGCAGTGAGTGTGACAGGTCGTGTGCGTGGGACAGGCAGTGTGTGTGGGACAGGCAGTGTGTGTGGGACAGGTAGTGTTTGTGGGAAAGGCAGTGTATGTACGACAGGCAGTGTGTGTAGGACAGGCAGTGAGTATGACAGGTAGTGTGTGTGGGACAGGCAGTGTGTGCAGAACAGGCAGTGCGTGTGGGTCAGGCAGTGCGTGTGGAACAGGCAGTGTGTGTGACAGGTAGTGTGTGTGTGGGGCAGGCAGTGTGTGTGGTGCATTCAATTTGTGTGGGTCAGGCAGTGTGTATGCAACAGGCAGTGTGTGGGACAGGCAGTGTGTGTGGGACAGGCAGTGTGTGTGGGACAGGCAGTGTGTGTGGGACAGGCAGTGTATAGGACAGGCAGTGTGTGTGCGACAGGCAGTGTGTGTGGGACAGGCAGTGTTTGAAACAGGCAATGTGTGCAGGACAGGCAGTATATGTGGGAAAGGCAATGAGTGTGACAGGTAGAGTGTGGGGCAGGCAGTGCATGTGGGACAGGCAGAGTGTGTGGGACAGGCACTGTGTGGAACAGGCAGAGAGTGTGACAGGGAGTGTGTGTGGGACAGGCAGTGTGTGAGGAACAGGCAATTAGTGTGACAGGTAGTGTGTGTGGGGCTGGCAGTTTGTGTGGAAAAGGCAGTGTGTGTGGGACAAGCAGTTTGTGTGGGACAGGCAGTGTGTGTGGAACAGGCAGTGTGTGTGGGACAGGCAGTGTGTGTGGGACAGGCAGTGTGTGTGGGACAGGCAGCGTGTGGGACAGGCAGTGTGTGTGGGACAGGCAGTGTGTGTGGGACAGGCAGTGTGTGTGGGACTAGCAGTGTGTGGGACAGGCAGTGTGTGGGGGACAGGCAGTGTGTGTGGGACAGGCAGTGTTTCAAACAGGCAGTGTGTGCGGGACAGGCAGTATTTGTGGGAAAGGCAATGAGTGTGACAGGTAGAGTGTGGGGCAGGCAGTGCATGTGGAATAGGCAGTGTGTGTGGGACAGGCAGAGTGTGTGGGACAGGCAGTGTGTGTTGAACAGGCAGTTAATGTGCGACAGGCAGTGTGTGTGGGACAGGTAGTGTGTGTGGGGCAGGCAGTGTGTGTGGGACAGAAAGTGTGTGTGGGACAAGCAGTTTGTGTGGGACAGGCAGTGTGTGTGGAACAGGCAGTGTGTGTGGGACAGGCAGTGTGTGTGGGACAGACAGTGTGTGTGGAACAGGTAGTGTGTGGGACAGGCAGTTTGTGTGTGACAGGCAGTGTGTGTGGTACAGGCAGTGTGTGTGGGACAGGCAGTGTGTCTGGGACAGGCAGCGTGTGGGACTGGCAGTGTGTGTGGAACAGGCAATTTATGTGCGACAGGCAGTGTGTGTGGAACAGGCAGTGTGTGTGGAACAGGCAGTGAGTGTGACAGGTCGTGTGTGTGGGACAGGCAGTGTGTGTGGGACAGGCAGTGTGTGTGCGACAGGTAGTGTGTGTGGGACAAGCAGTGTGTGTAGAACAGGCAGTGAGTGTGACAGGCTGTGTGTGTGGCAGGCAGTGCGTGTGGAACAGGCAGTGTGTGTGACAGGTTGTGTGCGTGGGGCAGGAAGTTTGTGTGAGGCAGGCAATGTGTGTGGGACTGGCAATGTGTGTGGGACAGGCAAAGTGTGTGGGACAGGCAGTGTGTGTGGGACAGGCAGCGTGTGGGACAGGCAGTGTGTGTGGAACAGGCAATTTATGTGCGACAGGCAGTGTGTGTGGAACAGGCAGTGAGTGTGACAGGTAATGTGTGTGGGACAGGCAGTGTGTGTAGAACAGGAGTTTGTGTGGAACAGGCAGTGAGTGTGACAGGTCGTGTGTGTGGGACAGGCAGTGTGTGTGGGACAGGCAGTGTGTGTGGGACAGGCAATGTGTGTGGGGCAGGCAATGTGTGTGGGACAGGCAATGTGTGTGGGACAGGCAAAGTGTGTGGGACAGGCAGTGTGTGGGACAGGCAGTGTGTGTGGGACAGGCAGTGTGTGTGGGACAGGTAGTGTTTGTGGGAAAGGCAGTGTATGTACGACAGGCAGTGTGTGTAGGACAGGCAGTGAGTATGACAGGTAGTGTGTGTGGGACAGGCAGTGTGTGCAGAACAGGCAGTGCGTGTGGGTCAGGCAGTGCGTGTGGAACAGGCAGTGTGTGTGACAGGTAGTGTGTGTGTGGGGCAGGCAGTGTGTGTGGTGCATTCAATTTGTGTGGGTCAGGCAGTGTGTATGCAACAGGCAGTGTGTGGGACAGGCAGTGTGTGTGGGACAGGCAGTGTGTGTGGGACAGGCAGTGTGTGTGGGACAGGCAGTGTGTAGGACAGGCAGTGTGTGTGCGACAGGCAGTGTGTGTGGGACAGGCAGTGTTTGAAACAGGCAATGTGTGCAGGACAGACAGTATATGTGGGAAAGGCAATGAGTGTGACAGGTAGAGTGTGGGGCAGGCAGTGCATGTGGGACAGGCAGAGTGTGTGGGACAGGCAGTGTGTGGAACAGGCAGAGAGTGTGACAGGGAGTGTGTGTGGGACAGGCAGTATGTGAGGAACAGGCAATTAGTGTGACAGGTAGTGTGTGTGGGTCTGGCAGTTTGTGTGGAAAAGGCAGTGTGTGTGGGACAAGCAGTTTGTGTGGGACAGGCAGTGTGTGTGGAACAGGCAGTGTGTGTGGGACAGGCAGTGTGTGGGACAGGCAGTGTGTGTGGGACAGGCAGCGTGTGGGACAGGCAGTGCATGTGGAACAGGCAGTTTGTGTGGGACTGCAGTGTGTGGGACAGGCAGTGAGTGTGAAACAGGCAGTGAATGTGACAGGTAGTGTGTGTGGGGCAAGCAGTGCGTGTGGAACAGGCAGTGCGTGTGGAACAGGCAGTGTGTGTGGGACTGCAGTGTGTGGGACAGGCAGTGAGTGTGAAACAGGCAGTGAATGTGACAGGTAGTGTGTGTGGGACAGGCAGTGTGTGTAGGATAGGTAGTGTGTGTGGAACAGGCAATGTGTGTGGGACAGTCAGTGTGTGGGACAGGCAGTGTGTGTGGGACAGGTAGTGTTTGTGGGAAAGGTGTGTGTGGAACAGGCAGTGTGTGTAGGACAGGCAGTGAGTGTGAGACAGGCAGTGAGTGTGACAGGTAGTGTGTGTGGAACAGGCAGTGTGTGTGGGACAGGTAGTGTGTGTGGGACAGGCAATGTGTGTGGGACAGTCAGTGTGTGGGACAGGCAGTGTGTGTGGGACAGGTAGTGTTTGTGACAGGTCGTGTGTGTGGGACAGGCAGTGTGTGTGGCGACAGGCAGTGTGTGTGGGACAGCTAGTGTGTGTGGGACAAGCAGTGTGTGTAGAACAGGCAGTGAGTGTGACAGGCAGTGTGTGTGGCAGGCAGTGCATGTGGAACAGGCAGTGTGTGTGACAGGTTGTGTGCGTGGGGCAGGAAGTTTGTGTGAGGCAGGCAATGTGTGTGGGACTGGCAATGTGTGTGGGACAGGCAAAGTGTGTGGGACAGGCAGTGTGTGTGGGACAGGCAGCGTGTGGGACAAGCAGTGTGTGTGGAACAGGCAATTTATGTGCGACAGGCAGTGTGTGTGGAACAGGCAGTGAGTGTGACAGGTAATGTGTGTGGGACAGGCAGTGTGTGTAGAACAGGCAGTGTGTGTGGAACAGGCAGTGAGTGTGACAGGTCGTGTATGTGGGACAGGCAGTGTGTGTGGGACAGGCAGTGTGTGTGGGGCAGGCAATGTGTGTGGGACAGGCAATGTGTGTGGGACAGGCAATGTGTGTGGGACAGGCAGTGTGTGGGACAGGCAGTGTGTGTGGGACAGGTAGTGTTTGTGGGAAAGGCAGTGTGTGTGGAACAGGCAGTGTATGTACGACAGGCAGTGTGTGTAGGACAGGCAGTGAGTATGACAGGTAGTGTGTGTGGGACAGGCAGTGTATGCAGAACAGGCAGTGCGTGTGGGTCAGGCAGTGCGTGTGGAACAGGCAGTGTGTGTGACAGGTAGTGTGTGTGTGGGGCAGGCAGTGTGTGTGGTGCATTCAATTTGTGTGGGTCAGGCAGTGTGTATGCAACAGGCAGTGTGTGGGACAGGCAGTGTGTGTGGGACAGGCAGTATGTGTGGGACAGGCAGTGTGTAGGACAGGCAGTGTGTGTGCGACAGGCAGTGTGTGTGGGACAGGCAGTGTTTGAAACAGGCAATGTGTGCAGGACAGGCAGTATATGTGGGAAAGGCAATGAGTGTGACAGGTAGAGTGTGGGGCAGGCAGTGCATGTGGGACAGGCAGAGTGTGTGGGACAGGCAGTGTGTGGAACAGGCAGAGAGTGTGACAGGGAGTGTGTGTGGGACAGACAGTGTGTGAGGAACAGGCAATTAGTGTGACAGGTAGTGTGTGTGGGGCTGGCAGTTTGTGTGGAAAAGGCAGTGTGTGTGGGACAAGCAGTTTGTGTGGGACAGGCAGTGTGTGTGGAACAGGCAGTGTGTGTGGGACAGGCAGTGTGTGTGGGACAGGCAGTGTGTGTGGGACAGGCAGCGTGTGGGACAGGCAGTGCATGTGGAACAGGCAGTTTGTGTTGAACAGGCAATTTATGTGCGACAGGCAGTGTGTGTGGGACAGGCAGTGTGTGTGACAGGTAATGTGTGTTGGACAGGCAGCGTGTGGGACAGTCAGTGCATGTGGAATAGGCAGTGTGTGTGGGACTGCAGTGTGTGGGACAGGCAGTGAGTGTGAAACAGGCAGTGAATGTGACAGTTAGTGTGTGTGGGGCAGGCAGTGCGTGTGGAACAGGCAGTGCGTGTGGAACAGGCAGTGTGTGTGGGACTGCAGTGTGTGGGACAGGCAGTGAGTGTGAAACAGGCAGTGAATGCGACAGGTAGTGTGTGTGGGACAGGCAGTGTGTGTAGGATAGGTAGTGTGTGTGGAACAGGCAATGTGTGTGGAACAGTCAGTGTGTGGGACAGGCAGTGTGTGTGGGACAGGTAGTGTTTGTGGGAAAGGTAGTGTGTGTGGAACAGGCAGTGTGTGTAGGACAGGCAGTGAGTGTGAGACAGGCAGTGAGTGTGACAGGTAGTGTGTGTGGAACAGGCAGTGTGTGTGGGACAGGTAGTGTGTGTGGGACAGGCAATGTGTGTGGGACAGTCAGTGTGTGGGACAGGCAGTGTGTGTGGGACAGGTAGTGTTTGTGGGAAAGGCAGTGTGTGTGGAACAGGCAGTGTGTGTAGGACAGGCAGTGAGTGTGACGGATAGTGTGTGTGGGACAGGCTGTGTGTGCAGAACAGGCTGTGAGTGTGACAGGCATTGCGTGTGGGACAGGCAGTGCGTGTGGAAAAGGCAGTGCGTGTGGAACAGGCAATTTATGTGCGACAGGCAGTGTGTGTGTGACCGGCAGTGTGTGTGGAATAGGCAGTGAGTGTGACAGGCAGTGTGTGTAGAACAGGCAGTGAGTGTGGCAGGCAGTGTGTGTAGCAGGCAGTGCGTGTGAACAGGCAGTGTGTGTGACAGGTAGTGTGTGTGGGGCAGGAAGTGTGTGTGAGGCAGACAATATGTGTGGGACTGGCAGTGTGTGTAGGACAGGCTGTGTGTGTCGAACAGGCAGTGAATGTGACAGGTAGTGCGTGTGGGGTAGGCAGTGCGTGTGGAACAGGCAGTGAGTGTGAAACAGGCAGTGAGTTTGACAGGTCGTGTGTGTGGGACAGGCAGTCTGTGTGGGATAGGCAGTGTGTGTGGAACAGGCAGTGTGTGTGGGACAGGCAGTGTGTGTGGGACAGGTAGTGTGTGTGGGACAGGCAATGTGTGTGGGACAGGTAGTGTTTGTGGGAAAGGCAGTGTGTGTGGAACAGGCAGTGTGTGCAGAACAGGCAGTGAGTGTGACAGGCAGTGCGTGTGGAATAGGCAGTGTGTGTGACAGGTAGTGTGTGGGGCAGGCAGTGTGTGTGGTGCATTCAATGTGTTGGGTCAGGCAGTGTGTATGCAACAGGCAGTGTGTGGGACAGGCAGTGTGTGTGGAACAGGCAGTGTGTGTAGTACTGGCAGTGTGTGGGGCAGGCAGTGTGTGTGGGACAGGCAGTGTGTGTGGGAAAGGCAGTGTGTGAGGAACCGGTAGTGTGTGGGAGAGGCATTGTGTGTAGGACAGGCAGTGTGTGTGGGACAGGCAGTGTGTGTGGGACAGGCGGTGTGTGTGGGACAGGCAATTAGTGTGACAGGTAGTGTGTGTGGGACAGGCAGTGTGTGTGGGACAGGCAGTGTGTGTGGTACAGGCAGTGTGTGTGGGACAGGCAGTGTGTCTGGGACAGGCAGCGTGTGGGACAGGCAGTGTGTGTGGAACAGGCAATTTATGTGCGACAGGCAGTGTGTGTGGAACAGGCAGTGTGTGTGGAACAGGCAGTGAGTGTGACAGCTAATGTGTGTGGGACAGGCAGTGTGTGTAGAACAGGCAATGTGTGTAGAACAAGCAGTGAGTGTGACAGGCAGTGTGTGTGGCAGGCAGTGCGTGTGGAACAGGCAGTGTGTGTGACAGGTAGTGTGTGTGGGGCAGGAAGTTTGTGTGAGGCAGGCAATGTGTGTGGGACTGGCAGTGTGTGTAGGACAGGCTGTGTGTGTCGAACAGGCAGTGTGTGTGGAACAGGCAGTGAGTGTGACAGGTCGTGTGTGTGGGACAGGCAGTGTGTGTGGGACAGGCAGTGTGTGTGGGACAGGCAGTGTGTGTGGGACAGGTAGTGTGTGAGGAACAGGCAATTAGTGTGACAGGTAGTGTGTGTGGGGCAGGCAGTGTGTGTGGGACAGGAAGTGTGTGTGGGACAAGCAGTTTGTGTGGGACAGGCAGTGTGTGTGGAACAGGCAGTGTGTGTGGGACAGGCAGTGTGTGTGGGACAGACAGTGTGTGTGGAACAGGTAGTGTGTGGGACAGGCAGTGTGTGGCACAGACAGTGTGTGTGGTACAGGCAGTGTGTGTGGGACAGGCAGTGTGTGAGGGACAGGCAGCGTGTGGGACAGGCAGTGTGTGTGGAACAGGCAATTTATGTGCGACAGGCAGTGTGTGTGGAACAGGCAGTGAGTGTGACAGGTAATGTGTGTGGGACAAGCAGTGTGTGTAGAACAGGCAGTGAGTGTGACAGGCAGTGTGTGTGGCAGGCAGTGCGTGTGGAACAGGCAGTGTGTGTGACAGGTTGTGTGCGTGGGGCAGGAAGTTTAGTGAGGCAGGCAATGTGTGTGGGACTGGCAATGTGTGTGGGACAGGCAAAGTGTGTGGGACAGGCAGTGTGTGTGGGACAGGCAGCGTGTGGGACAGGCAGTGTGTGTGGAACAGGCAATTTATGTGCGACAGGCAGTGTGTGTGGAACAGGCAGTGAGTGTGACAGGTAATGTGTGTGGGACAGGCAGTGTGTGTAGAACAGGCAGTGTGTGTGGAACAGGCAGTGAGTGTGACAGGTCGTGTGTGTGGGACAGGCAGTGTGTGTGGGACAGGCAGTGTGTGTGGGGCAGGCAATGTGTGTGGGGCAGGCAATGTGTGTGGGACAGGCAATGTGTGTGGGACAGGCAATGTGTGTGGGACAGGCAAAGTGTGTGGGACAGGCAGTGTGTGGGACAGGCAGTGTGTGTGGGACAGGCAGTGTGTGTGGGACAGGTAGTGTTTGTGGGAAAGGCAGTGTGTGTGGAACAGGCAGTGTATGTACGACAGGCAGTGTGTGTAGGACAGGCAGTGAGTATGACAGGTAGTGTGTGTGGGACAGGCAGTGTGTGCAGAACAGGCAGTGCGTGTGGGTCAGGCAGTGCGTGTGGAACAGGCAGTGTGTGTGACAGGTAGTGTGTGTGTGGGGCAGGCAGTGTGTGTGGTGCATTCAATTTGTGTGGGGCAGGCAGTGTGTATGCAACAGGCAGTGTGTGGGACAGGCAGTGTGTGTGGGACAGGCAGTGTGTGTGGGACAGGCAGTGTGTGTGGGACAGGCAGTGTGTAGGACAGGCAGTGTGTGTGCGACAGGCAGTGTGTGTGGGACAGGCAGTGTTTGAAACAGGCAAAGTGTGCAGGACATGCAGTATGTGTGGGAAAGGCAATGAGTGTGACAGGTAGAGTGTGGGGCAGGCAGTGCATGTGGGACAGGCAGAGTGTGTGGGACAGGCAGTGTGTGGAACAGGCAGAGAGTGTGACAGGGAGTGTGTGTGGGACAGGCAGTGTGTGAGGAACAGGCAATTAGTGTGACAGGTAGTGTGTGTGGGGCTGGCAGTTTGTGTGGAAAAGGCAGTGTGTGTGGGACAAGCAGTTTGTGTGGGACAGGCAGTGTGTGTGGAACAGGCAGTGTGTGTGGGACAGGCAGTGTGTGTGGGACAGGCAGTGTGTGTGGGACAGGCAGCGTGTGGGACAGGCAGTGCATGTGGAACAGGCAGTTTGTGTTGAACAGGCAATTTATGTGCGACTGGCAGTGTGTGTGGGACAGGCAGTGTGTGTGACAGGTAATGTGTGTTGGACAGGCAGCGTGTGGGACAGTCAGTGCATGTGGAATAGGCAGTGTGTGTGGGACTGCAGTGTGTGGGACAGGCAGTGAGTGTGAAACAGGCAGTGAATGTGACAGGTAGTGTGTGTGGGGCAGGCAGTGCGTGTGGAACAGGCAGTGTGTGTGGGACTGCAGTGTGTGGGACAGGCAGTGAGTGTGAAACAGGCAGTGAATGCGACAGGTAGTGTGTGTGGGACAGGCAGTGTGTGTAGGATAGGTAGTGTGTGTGGAACAGGCAATGTGTGTGGGACAGTCAGTGTGTGGGACAGGCAGTGTGTGTGGGACAGGTAGTGTTTGTGGGAAAGGTAGTGTGTGTGGAACAGGCAGTGTGTGTAGGAAAGGCAGTGAGTGTGAAACAGGCAGTGAGTGTGACAGGTAGTGTGTGTGGAACAGGCAGTGTGTGTGGGACAGGTAGTGTGTGTGGGACAGGCAATGTGTGTGGGACAGTCAGTGTGTGGGACAGGCAGTGTGTGTGGGACAGGTAGTGTTTGTGGGAAAGGCAGTGTGTGTGGAACAGGCAGTTTGTGTAGGACAGGTAGTGAGTGTGACGGGTAGTGTGTGTGGGACAGGCTGTGTGTGCAGAACAGGCTGTGAGTGTGACAGGCATTGCATGTGGGACAGGCAGTGCATGTGGAAAAGGCAGTGTGTGTGGAACAGGCAATTTATGTACGACAGGCAGTGTGTGTGTGACCGGCAGTGTGTGTGGAATAGGCAGTGAGTGTGACAGGCAGTGTGTGTAGAACAGGCAGTGAGTGTGGCAGGCAGTGTGTGTGGCAGGCAGTGCGTGTGAACAGGCAGTGTGGGTGACAGGTAGAGTGTGTGGGGCAGGAAGTGTGTGTGAGGCAGACAATGTGTATGGGACTGGCAGTGTGTGTAGGACAGGCTGTGTGTGTCGAACAAGCAGTGAGTGTGACAGGTAGTGTGTGTGGGGTAGGCAGTGCGTGTGGAACAGGCAGTGAGTGTGAAACAGGCAGTGAGTTTGACAGGTCGTGTGTGTGGGACAGGCAGTCTGTGTGGGATAGGCAGTGTGTGTGGAACAGGCAGTGTGTGTGGGACAGGCAGTGTGTGTGGGACAGGTAGTGTGTGTGGGACAGGCAATGTGTGTGGGACAGGTAGTGTTTGTGGGAAAGGCAGTGTGTGTGGAACAGGCAGTGTGTGCAGAACAGGCAGTGAGTGTGACAGGCAGTGCGTGTGGAATAGGCAGTGTGTGTGACAGGTAGTGTGTGTGGGGCAGGCAGTGTGTGTGGTGCATTCAATGTGTGTGGGTCAGGCAGTGTGTATGCAACAAGCAGTGTGTGGGACAGGCAGTGTGTGTGGAACAGGCAGTGTGTGTAGTACTGGCAGTGTGTGGGACAGGCAGTGTGTGTGGGACAGGCAGTGTGTGTGGGAAAGGCAGTGTGTGAGGAACCGGTAGTGTGTGGGAGAGGCATTGTGTGTAGGACAGGCAGTGTGTGTGGGACAGGCAGTGTGTGTGGGACAGGCGGTGTGTGTGGGACAGGCAATTAGTGTGACAGGTAGTGTGTGTGGGACAGGCAGTGTGTGTGGTACAGGCAGTGTGTGTGGTACAGGCAGTGTGTGTGGGACAGGCAGTGTGTCTGGGACAGGCAGCGTGTGGGACAGGCAGTGTGTGTGGAACAGGCAATTTATGTGCGACAGGCAGTGTGTGTGGAACAGGCAGTGTGTGTGGAACAGGCAGTGAGTGTGACAGCTAATGTGTGTGGGACAGGCAGTGTGTGTAGAACAGGCAATGTGTGTAGAACAAGCAGTGAGTGTGACAGGCAGTGTGTGTGGCAGGCAGTGCGTGTGGAACAGGCAGTGTGTGTGACAGGTAGTGTGTGTGGGGCAGGAAGTTTGTGTGAGGCAGGCAATGTGTGTGGGACTGGCAGTGTGTGTAGGACAGGCTGTGTGTGTCGAACAGGCAGTGTGTGTGGAACAGGCAGTGAGTGTGACAGGTCGTGTGTGTGGGACAGGCAGTGTGTGTGGGACAGGCAGTGTGTGTGGGACAGGCAGTGTGTGTGGGACAGGTAGTGTGTGAGGAACAGGCAATTAGTGTGACAGGTAGTGTGTGTGGGGCAGGCAGTGTGTGTGGGACAGGAAGTGTGTGTGGGACAAGCAGTTTGTGTGGGACAGGCAGTGTGTGTGGAACAGGCAGTGTGTGTGGGACAGGCAGTGTGTGTGGGACAGACAGTGTGTGTGGAACAGGTAGTGTGTGGGACAGGCAGTGTGTGGGACAGACAGTGTGTGTGGTACAGGCAGTGTGTGTGGGACAGGCAGTGTGTGAGGGACAGGCAGCGTGTGGGACAGGCAGTGTGTGTGGAACAGGCAATTTATGTGCGACAGGCAGTGTGTGTGGAACAGGCAGTGAGTGTGACAGGTAATGTGTGTGGGACAAGCAGTGTGTGTAGAACAGGCAGTGAGTGTGACAGGCAGTGTGTGTGACAGGTTGTGTGCGTGGGGCAGGAAGTTTGTGTGAGGCAGGCAATGTGTGTGGGACTGGCAACGTGTGTGGGACAGGCAAAGTGTGTGGGACAGGCAGTGTGTGTGGGACAGGCAGCGTGTGGGACAGGCATTGTGTGTGGAACAGGCAGTGTGTGTAGGAAAGGCAGTGAGTGTGAGACAGGCAGTGAGTGTGACAGGTAGTGTGTGTGGAACAGGCAGTGTGTGTGGGACAGGTAGTGTGTGTGGGACAGGCAATGTGTGTGGGACAGTCAGTGTGTGGGACAGGCAGTGTGTGTGGGACAGGTAGTGTTTGTGGGAAAGGCAGTGTGTGTGGAACAGGCAGTGTGTGTAGGACAGGCAGTGAGTGTGACGGGTAGTGTGTGTGGGACAGGCTGTGTGTGCAGAACAGGCTGTGAGTGTGACAGGCATTGCGTGTGGGACAGGCAGTGCGTGTGGAAAAGGCAGTGTGTGTGGAACAGGCAATTTATGTGCGACAGGCAGTGTGTGTGTGACCGGCAGTGTGTGTGGAATAGGCAGTGAGTGTGGCAGGCAGTGTGTGTGGCAGGCAGTGCGTGTGAACAGGCAGTGTGGGTGACAGGTAGTGTGTGTGGGGCAGGAAGTGTGTGTGAGGCAAACAATGTGTGTGGGACTGGCAGTGTGTGTAGGACAGGCTGTGTGTGTCGAACAGGCAGTGAGTGTGACAGGTAGTGTGTGTGGGGTAGGCAGTGCGTGTGGAACAGGCAGTGAGTGTGAAACAGGCAGTGAGTTTGACAGGTCGTGTGTGTGGGACAGGCAGTCTGTGTGGGATAGGCAGTGTGTGTGGAACAGGCAGTGTGTGTGGGACAGGCAGTGTGTGTGAGACAGGCAGTGAGTGTGACAGGTAGTGTGTGTGGAACAGGCAGTGTGTGTGGGACAGGTAGTGTGTGTGGGACAGGCAATGTGTGAGGGACAGTCAGTGTGTGGGACAGGCAGTGTGTGTGGGACAGGCAATTTATGTGCGACAGGCAGTGTGTGTGGAACAGGCAATTTATGTGCGACAGGCAGTGTGTGTGGAACAGGCAGTGAGTGTGACAGGTAATGTGTGTGGGACAAGCAGTGTGTGTGGAACAGGTAGTGTGTGGGACAGGCAGTGTGTGGGACAGACAGTGTGTGTGGTACAGGCAGTGTGTGTGGGACAGGCAGGGTGTGAGGGACAGGCAGCGTGTGGGACAGGCAGTGTGTGTGGAACAGGCAATTTATTTGCGACAGGCAGTGTGTGTGGAACAGGCAGTGAGTGTGACAGGTAATGTGTGTGGGACAAGCAGTGTGTGTGGGACAGGCAGTGTGTGTGGGACAGGCAGTGTGTGTGGCAGGCAGTGCGTGTGGAACAGGCAGTGTGTGTGACAGGTTGTGTGCGTGGGACTGGCAATGTGTGTGGGACAGGCAAAGTGTGTGGGACAGGCAGTGTGTGTGGGACAGGCAGCGTGTGGGACAGGCAGTGTGTGTGGAACAGGCAGTGTGTGTAGGAAAGGCAGTGAGTGTGAGACAGGCAGTGAGTGTGACAGGTAGTGTGTGTGGAACAGGCAGTGTGTGTGGGACAGGTAGTGTGTGTGGGACAGGCAATGTGTGTGGGACAGTCAGTGTGTGGGACAGGCAGTGTGTGTGGGACAGGTAGTGTTTGTGGGAAAGGCAGTGTGTGTAGGACAGGCAGTGAGTATGACAGATAGTGTGTGTGGGACAGGTAGTGTATGCAGAACAGGCAGTGCGTGTGGGTCAGGCAGTGCGTGTGGAACAGGCAGTGTGTGTGACAGGTAGTGTGTGTGTGGGGCAGGCAGTGTGTGTGGTGCATTCAATTTGTGTGGGTCAGGCAGTGTGTATGCAACAGGCAGTGTGTGGGACAGGCAGTGTGTGTGGGACAGGCAGTATGTGTGGGACAGGCAGTGTGTAGGACAGGTAGTGTGTGTGCGACAGGCAGTGTGTGTGGGACAGGCAGTGTTTGAAACAGGCAATGTGTGCAGGACAGGCAGTATATGTGGGAAAGGCAATGAGTGTGACAGGTAGAGTGTGGGGCAGGCAGTGCATGTGGGACAGGCAGAGTGTGTGGGACAGGCAGTGTGTGGAACAGGCAGAGAGTGTGACAGGGAGTGTGTGTGGGACAGACAGTGTGTGAGGAACAGGCAATTAGTGTGACAGGTAGTGTGTGTGGGACAGGCAATTAGTGTGACAGGTAGTGTGTGTGGGGCTGGCAGTTTGTGTGGAAAAGGCAGTGTGTGTGGGACAAGCAGTTTGTGTGGGACAGGCAGTGTGTGTGGAACAGGCAGTGTGTGTGGGACAGGCAGTGTGTGTGGGACAGGCAGTGTGTGTGGGACAGGCAGCGTGTGGGACAGGCAGTGCATGTGGAACAGGCAGTTTGTGTTGAACAGGCAATTTATGTGCGACAGGCAGTGTGTGTGGGACAGGCAGTGTGTGTGACAGGTAATGTGTGTTGGACAGGCAGCGTGTGGGACAGTCAGTGCATGTGGAATAGGCAGTGTGTGTGGGACTGCAGTGTGTGGGACAGGCAGTGAGTGTGAAACAGGCAGTGAATGTGACAGTTAGTGTGTGTGGGGCAGGCAGTGCGTGTGGAACAGGCAGTGCGTGTGGAACAGGCAGTGTGTGTGGGACTGCAGTGTCTGGGACAGGCAGTGAGTGTGAAATAGGCAGTGAATGCGACAGGTAGTGTGTGTGGGACAGGCAGTGTGTGTAGGATAGGTAGTGTGTGTGGAACAGGCAATGTGTGTGGAACAGTCAGTGTGTGGGACAGGCAGTGTGTGTGGGACAGGTAGTGTTTGTGGGAAAGGTAGTGTGTGTGGAACAGGCAGTGTGTGTAGGACAGGCAGTGAGTGTGAGACAGGCAGTGAGTGTGACAGGTAGTGTGTGTGGAACAGGCAGTGTGTGTGGGACAGGTAGTGTGTGTGGGACAGGCAATGTGTGTGGGACAGTCAGTGTGTGGGACAGGCAGTGTGTGTGGGACAGGTAGTGTTTGTGGGAAAGGCAGTGTGTGTGGAACAGGCAGTGTGTGTAGGACAGGCAGTGAGTGTGACGGATAGTGTGTGTGGGACAGGCTGTGTGTGCAGAACAGGCTGTGAGTGTGACAGGCATTGCGTGTGGGACAGGCAGTGCGTGTGGAAAAGGCAGTGCGTGTGGAACAGGCAATTTATGTGCGACAGGCAGTGTGTGTGTGACCGGCAGTGTGTGTGGAATAGGCAGTGAGTGTGACAGGCAGTGTGTGTAGAACAGGCAGTGAGTGTGGCAGGCAGTGTGTGTAGCAGGCAGTGCGTGTGAACAGGCAGTGTGTGTGACAGGTAGTGTGTGTGGGGCAGGAAGTGTGTGTGAGGCAGACAATATGTGTGGGACTGGCAGTGTGTGTAGGACAGGCTGTGTGTGTCGAACAGGCAGTGAGTGTGACAGGTAGTGCGTGTGGGGTAGGCAGTGCGTGTGGAACAGGCAGTGAGTGTGAAACAGGCAGTGAGTTTGACAGGTCGTGTGTGTGGGACAGGCAGTCTGTGTGGGATAGGCAGTGTGTGTGGAACAGGCAGTGTGTGTGGGACAGGCAGTGTGTGTGGGACAGGTAGTGTGTGTGGGACAGGCAATGTGTGTGGGACAGGTAGTGTTTGTGGGAAAGGCAGTGTGTGTGGAACAGGCAGTGTGTGCAGAACAGGCAGTGAGTGTGACAGGCAGTGCGTGTGGAATAGGCAGTGTGTGTGACAGGTAGTGTGTGGGGCAGGCAGTGTGTGTGGTGCATTCAATGTGTTGGGTCAGGCAGTGTGTATGCAACAGGCAGTGTGTGGGACAGGCAGTGTGTGTGGAACAGGCAGTGTGTGTAGTACTGGCAGTGTGTGGGGCAGGCAGTGTGTGTGGGACAGGCAGTGTGTGTGGGAAAGGCAGTGTGTGAGGAACCGGTAGTGTGTGGGAGAGGCATTGTGTGTAGGACAGGCAGTGTGTGTGGGACAGGCAGTGTGTGTGGGACAGGCGGTGTGTGTGGGACAGGCAATTAGTGTGACAGGTAGTGTGTGTGGGACAGGCAGTGTGTGTGGGACAGGCAGTGTGTGTGGTACAGGCAGTGTGTGTGGGACAGGCAGTGTGTCTGGGACAGGCAGCGTGTGGGACAGGCGTTGTGTGTGGAACAGGCAATTTATGTGCGACAGGCAGTGTGTGTGGAACAGGCAGTGAGTGTGACAGCTAATGTGTGTGGGACAGGCAGTGTGTGTAGAACAGGCAATGTGTGTAGAACAAGCAGTGAGTGTGACAGGCAGTGTGTGTGGCAGGCAGTGCGTGTGGGGCAGGAAGTTTGTGTGAGGCAGGCAATGTGTGTGGGACTGGCAGTGTGTGTAGGACAGGCTGTGTGTGTCGAACAGGCAGTGTGTGTGGAACAGGCAGTGAGTGTGACAGGTCATGTGTGTGGGACAGGCAGTGTGTGTGGGACAGGCAGTGTGTGTGGGACAGGCAGTGTGTGTGGGACAGGTAGTGTGTGAGGAACAGGCAATTAGTGTGACAGGTAGTGTGTGTGGGGCAGGCAGTGTGTGTGGGACAGGAAGTGTGTGTGGGACAAGCAGTTTGTGTGGGACAGGCAGTGTGTGTGGAACAGGCAGTGTGTGTGGGACAGGCAGTGTGTGTGGGACAGACAGTGTGTGTGGAACAGGTAGTGTGTGGGACAGGCAGTGTGTGGGACAGACAGTGTGTGTGGTACAGGCAGTGTGTGTGGGACAGGCAGTGTGTGAGGGACAGGCAGCGTGTGGGACAGGCAGTGTGTGTGGAACAGGCAATTTATGTGCGACAGGCAGTGTGTGTGGAACAGGCAGTGAGTGTGACAGGTAATGTGTGTGGGACAAGCAGTGTGTGTAGAACAGGCAGTGAGTGTGACAGGCAGTGTGTGTGGCAGGCAGTGCGTGTGGAACAGGCAGTGTGTGTGACAGGTTGTGTGCGTGGGGCAGGAAGTTTAGTGAGGCAGGCAATGTGTGTGGGACTGGCAATGTGTGTGGGACAGGCAAAGTGTGTGGGACAGGCAGTGTGTGTGGGACAGGCAGTGTGTGTGGAACAGGCAATTTATGTGCGACAGGCAGTGTGTGTGGAACAGGCAGTGAGTGTGACAGGTAATGTGTGTGGGACAGGCAGTGTGTGTAGAACAGGCAGTGTGTGTGGAACAGGCAGTGAGTGTGACAGGTCGTGTGTGTGGGACAGGCAGTGTGTGTGGGACAGGCAGTGTGTGTGGGGCAGGCAATGTGTGTGGGGCAGGCAATGTGTGTGGGACAGGCAATGTGTGTGGGACAGGCAATGTGTGTGGGACAGGCAAAGTGTGTGGGACAGGCAGTGTGTGGGACAGGCAGTGTGTGTGGGACAGGCAGTGTGTGTGGGACAGGTAGTGTTTGTGGGAAAGGCAGTGTGTGTGGAACAGGCAGTGTATGTACGACAGGCAGTGTGTGTAGGACAGGCAGTGAGTATGACAGGTAGTGTGTGTGGGACAGGCAGTGTGTGCAGAACAGGCAGTGCGTGTGGGTCAGGCAGTGCGTGTGGAACAGGCAGTGTGTGTGACAGGTAGTGTGTGTGTGGGGCAGGCAGTGTGTGTGGTGCATTCAATTTGTGTGGGGCAGGCAGTGTGTATGCAACAGGCAGTGTGTGGGACAGGCAGTGTGTGTGGGACAGGCAGTGTGTGTGGGACAGGCAGTGTGTGTGGGACAGGCAGTGTGTAGGACAGGCAGTGTGTGTGCGACAGGCAGTGTGTGTGGGACAGGCAGTGTTTGAAACAGGCAAAGTGTGCAGGACATGCAGTATGTGTGGGAAAGGCAATGAGTGTGACAGGTAGAGTGTGGGGCAGGCAGTGCATGTGGGACAGGCAGAGTGTGTGGGACAGGCAGTGTGTGGAACAGGCAGAGAGTGTGACAGGGAGTGTGTGTGGGACAGGCAGTGTGTGAGGAACAGGCAGTTTGTGTGGAAAAGGCAGTGTGTGTGGGACAAGCAGTTTGTGTGGGACAGGCAGTGTGTGTGGAACAGGCAGTGTGTGTGGGACAGGCAGTGTGTGTGGGACAGGCAGTGTGTGTGGGACAGGCAGCGTGTGGGACAGGCAGTGCATGTGGAACAGGCAGTTTGTGTTGAACAGGCAATTTATGTGCGACTGGCAGTGTGTGTGGGACAGGCAGTGTGTGTGACAGGTAATGTGTGTTGGACAGGCAGCGTGTGGGACAGTCAGTGCATGTGGAATAGGCAGTGTGTGTGGGACTGCAGTGTGTGGGACAGGCAGTGAGTGTGAAACAGGCAGTGAATGTGACAGGTAGTGTGTGTGGGGCAGGCAGTGCGTGTGGAACAGGCAGTGTGTGTGGGACTGCAGTGTGTGGGACAGGCAGTGAGTGTGAAACAGGCAGTGAATGCGACAGGTAGTGTGTGTGGGACAGGCAGTGTGTGTAGGATAGGTAGTGTGTGTGGAACAGGCAATGTGTGTGGGACAGTCAGTGTGTGGGACAGGCAGTGTGTGTGGGACAGGTAGTGTTTGTGGGAAAGGTAGTGTGTGTGGAACAGGCAGTGTGTGTAGGAAAGGCAGTGAGTGTGAAACAGGCAGTGAGTGTGACAGGTAGTGTGTGTGGAACAGGCAGTGTGTGTGGGACAGGTAGTGTGTGTGGGACAGGCAATGTGTGTGGGACAGTCAGTGTGTGGGACAGGCAGTGTGTGTGGGACAGGTAGTGTTTGTGGGAAAGGCAGTGTGTGTGGAACAGGCAGTTTGTGTAGGACAGGCAGTGAGTGTGACGGGTAGTGTGTGTGGGACAGGCTGTGTGTGCAGAACAGGCTGTGAGTGTGACAGGCATTGCATGTGGGACAGGCAGTGCATGTGGAAAAGGCAGTGTGTGTGGAACAGGCAATTTATGTACGACAGGCAGTGTGTGTGTGACCGGCAGTGTGTGTGGAATAGGCAGTGAGTGTGACAGGCAGTGTGTGTAGAACAGGCAGTGAGTGTGGCAGGCAGTGTGTGTGGCAGGCAGTGCGTGTGAACAGGCAGTGTGGGTGACAGGTAGAGTGTGTGGGGCAGGAAGTGTGTGTGAGGCAGACAATGTGTGTGGGACTGGCAGTGTGTGTAGGACAGGCTGTGTGTGTCGAACAGGCAGTGAGTGTGACAGGTAGTGTGTGTGGGGTAGGCAGTGCATGTGGAACAGGCAGTGAGTGTGAAACAGGCAGTGAGTTTGACAGGTCGTGTGTGTGGGACAGGCAGTCTGTGTGGGATAGGCAGTGTGTGTGGAACAGGCAGTGTGTGTGGGACAGGCAGTGTGTGTGGGACAGGTAGTGTGTGTGGGACAGGCAATGTGTGTGGGACAGGTAGTGTTTGTGGGAAAGGCAGTGTGTGTGGAACAGGCAGTGTGTGCAGAACAGGCAGTGAGTGTGACAGGCAGTGCGTGTGGAATAGGCAGTGTGTGTGACAGGTAGTGTGTGTGGGGCAGGCAGTGTGTGTGGTGCATTCAATGTGTGTGGGTCAGGCAGTGTGTATGCAACAAGCAGTGTGTGGGACAGGCAGTGTGTGTGGAACAGGCAGTGTGTGTAGTACTGGCAGTGTGTGGGACAGGCAGTGTGTGTGGGACAGGCAGTGTGTGTGGGAAAGGCAGTGTGTGAGGAACCGGTAGTGTGTGGGAGAGGCATTGTGTGTAGGACAGGCAGTGTGTGTGGGACAGGCAGTGTGTGTGGGACAGGCGGTGTGTGTGGGACAGGCGGTGTGTGTGGGACAGGCAATTAGTGTGACAGGTAGTGTGTGTGGGACAGGCAGTGTGTGTGGTACAGGCAGTGTGTGTGGTACAGGCAGTGTGTGTGGGACAGGCAGTGTGTCTGGGACAGGCAGCGTGTGGGACAGGCAGTGTGTGTGGAACAGGCAATTTATGTGCGACAGGCAGTGTGTGTGGAACAGGCAGTGTGTGTGGAACAGGCAGTGAGTGTGACAGCTAATGTGTGTGGGACAGGCAGTGTGTGTAGAACAGGCAATGTGTGTAGAACAAGCAGTGAGTGTGACAGGCAGTGTGTGTGGCAGGCAGTGCGTGTGGAACAGGCAGTGTGTGTGACAGGTAGTATGTGTGGGGCAGGAAGTTTGTGTGAGGCAGGCAATGTGTGTGGGACTGGCAGTGTGTGTAGGACAGGCTGTGTGTGTCGAACAGGCAGTGTGTGTGGAACAGGCAGTGAGTGTGACAGGTCGTGTGTGTGGGACAGGCAGTGTGTGTGGGACAGGCAGTGTGTGTGTGACAGGTAGTGTGTGTGGGGTAGGCAGTGCGTGTGGAACAGGCAGTGAGTGTGAAACAGGCAGTGAGTTTGACAGGTCGTGTGTGTGGGACAGGCAGTCTGTGTGGGATAGGCAGTGTGTGTGGAACAGGCAGTGTGTGTGGGACAGGCAGTGTGTGTGAGACAGGCAGTGAGTGTGACAGGTAGTGTGTGTGGAACAGGCAGTGTGTGTGGGACAGGTAGTGTGTGTGGGACAGGCAATGTGTGAGGGACAGTCAGTGTGTGGGACAGGCAGTGTGTGTGGGACAGGCAATTTATGTGCGACAGGCAGTGTGTGTGGAACAGGCAATTTATGTGCGACAGGCAGTGTGTGTGGAACAGGCAGTGAGTGTGACAGGTAATGTGTGTGGGACAAGCAGTGTGTGTGGAACAGGTAGTGTGTGGTACAGGCAGTGTGTGTGGGACAGGCAGGGTGTGAGGGACAGGCAGCGTGTGGGACAGGCAGTGTGTGTGGAACAGGCAATTTATTTGCGACAGGCAGTGTGTGTGGAACAGGCAGTGAGTGTGACAGGTAATGTGTGTGGGACAAGCAGTGTGTGTGGGACAGGCAGTGTGTGTGGGACAGGCAGTGTGTGTGGCAGGCAGTGCGTGTGGAACAGGCAGTGTGTGTGACAGGTTGTGTGCGTGGGACTGGCAATGTGTGTGGGACAGTCAAAGTGTGTGGGACAGGCAGTGTGTGTGGGACAGGCAGCGTGTGGGACAGGCAGTGTGTGTGGAACAGGCAGTGTGTGTAGGAAAGGCAGTGAGTGTGAGACAGGCAGTGAGTGTGACAGGTAGTGTGTGTGGAACAGGCAGTGTGTGTGGGACAGGTAGTGTGTGTGGGACAGGCAATGTGTGTGGGACAGTCAGTGTGTGGGACAGGCAGTGTGTGTGGGACAGGTAGTGTTTGTGGGAAAGGCAGTGTGTGTGGAACAGGCAGTGTGTGTAGGACAGGCAGTGAGTGTGACGGGTAGTGTGTGTGGGACAGGCTCTGTGTGCAGAACAGGCTGTGAGTGTGACAGGCATTGCGTGTGAGACAGGCAGTGCGTGTGGAAAAGGCAGTGTGTGTGGAACAGGCAATTTATGTGCGACAGGCAGTGTGAGTGTGACAGGCAGTGTGTGTAGAACAGGCAGTGAGTGTGGCAGGCAGTGTGTGTGGCAGGCAGTGCGTGTGAACAGGCAGTGTGGGTGACAGGTAGTGTGTGTGGGGCAGGAAGTGTGTGTGAGGCAGACAATGTGTGTGGGACTGGCAGTGTGTGTAGGACAGGCTGTGTGTGTCGAACAGGCAGTGAGTGTGACAGGTAGTGTGTGTGGGGTAGGCAGTGCGTGTGGAACAGGCAGTGAGTGTGAAACAGGCAGTGAGTTTGACAGGTCGTGTGTGTGGGACAGGCAGTCTGTGTGGGATAGGCAGTGTGTGTGGAACAGGCAGTGTGTGTGGGACAGGCAGTGTGTGTGGGACAGGTAGTGTGTGTGGGACAGGCAATGTGTGTGGGACAGGTAGTGTTTGTGGGAAAGGCAGTGTGTGTGGAACAGGCAGTGTGTGCAGAACAGGCAGTGAGTGTGACAGGCAGTGCGTGTGGAATAGGCAGTGTGTGTGACAGGTAGTGTGTGTGGGGCAGGCAGTGTGTGTGGTGCATTCAATGTGTGTGGGTCAGGCAGTGTGTATGCAACAGGCAGTGTGTGGGACAGGCAGTGTGTGTGGCACAGGCATTGTGTGTAGTACTGGCAGTGTGTGGGACAGGCAGTGTGTGTGGGACAGGCAGTGTGTGTGGGAAAGGCAGTGTGTGAGGAACCGGTAGTGTGTGGGAGAGGCATTGTGTGTAGGACAGGCAGTGTGTGTGGGACAGGCAGTGTGTGTGGGACAGGCGGTGTGTGTGGGACAGGCGGTGTGTGTGGGACAGGCAATTAGTGTGACAGGTAGTGTGTGTGGGACAGGCAGTGTGTGTGGGACAGGCAGTGTGTGTGGTACAGGCAGTGTGTGTGGGACAGGCAGTGTGTCTGGGACAGGCAGCGTGTGGGACAGGCAGTGTGTGTGGAACAGGCAATTTATGTG